>NW_025335349.1:15025457-15300392 GCF_004798865.1 Varanus komodoensis | reverse complement strand
AAAATAACAGATGGTCAGCATATTGTTTGAGAAAATTAAATTTGCTAAAATCAAGTTCATAATCTGGTTGCAACCTCTCTTGTACAACTTCTATCGCTTTCATCATAACTTATGTAAGAAACACCATTAGATAGTAGGTCAGATTAGTCACTGTCTCACCAAATAATAAACCATATTTATAAACTCTGTTTCAAACGTCAGATAGTAATAGAATAAATAGGCTGCTCAATTTAATATTTAACATATTATTCAGTCCTACTAAATAGCTGGTTAAATAGCATGTGTGTAAATAATCCCCTATTATTTTCTGCCAATTGTTCTGTAAATAGGAAAATGGCTTAATTAGAAACATAAAAAGTAATAAAAAAGTAATAAAATCCATCTATTACTTGAAAGCTCCTCTTTTCTCAAAGTGACATAAAATAAAAATAAACCAACCTGGATGGCATTAGGACTAAAAAGCAAATCTGCATGCTTTCTTCTTTCTTCCTTCTAAAGAATGCATGGTCAGACATCCTTGCCATCAGTTTACAGAAACTGTTTTATAGCAGTTCATAGTCTTCCTTAGTTTATGTTCTGCAGTAGCACAGTGTACTAGAACCTGTTCTGATGTCACATTCTCCAGAAAACACTGAGTTATTTTTCAAGGTTAATCATGGTGTGGAACTAAGGATTAGTTTGCTTCATTCACTGATCCATGCCATTCATTCTGCTTCATTAATTCTAGTACCTAGTGCTTCCAATTCCATCTCCAGTAATATTGGCAAAAGTTGAAATTTATATTGAGTTCAAATTTGAAAAGAAAAACAAAATGGGTTGAGACAAAAAGTTTTTAGACAAGAAGAGGCAAAAAGAAAGCTCACAAAAGGAATAAGAGGTAGAACTTCCTTAGCAACTGAAAGGGAGTTGAAGAAGAGTGAGGTGGTGCAAATTGGTGTCCTGCAACAGTAGGGCATTAGACCTGATGACCTTCATGGCTCCTTCCAACTCTAGTATTCTATGATTCTAAGAACAGAGCAAATGGGTGGGAACTCCTCCAATCTACCCCAGGTGCCAAGGTGAGGCATCTGGTGTACCAAAACACTCCCAGATATGAAAACTTCCTAACAACATGCTTCATGCAGGCACAGAGCCCATATATGTGATGCACAGAGATCAAAAAGAACAAATTGCTTGCAATGCAACTGAGCTCCATACATTCCTCCATACATAGAGGAAAATCTTAACCTGACAATGAAAACAAGGCAATGTTGACATTAGGCAGGTCTCAGTAGAGAGAACATTCCACAACTGAGGAGATACCACAGAGAAGGCCCTCTCCAAATATTAAAGGTCTGTTTGTGAACATACACAAAAATACATGTGTATAATTGCCCACTTGGTAAAATGAACAACTGTAGAGCTAAGCCAGCAAGCATGATAACCTCCCCTCACATTCCACCGCAATATGTTCATTCCTTGAAAATGAAAACAGAGTTTTTATCTCTTGCATTTCATATCCTTTCAGCTTCACTATTTAAAATGTTTTTCTGTGGAACAGTGTGTGCATGCGTGTACATGCATACATGTATCTGCCAACCAAGGACCTAATAAAGTGGACTTGTGACCACTAAAGTTTATCGTTCCATACTTGTCTTAGTTTCTAAGATATTAAAAGACTCTTATTTTCTGCAACAGACTAATGTAGCTACCAATCTGGAATCATGGAAAGAAAGGAGGAGGAGGAGGAGGAGGAGGAGGAGGAGTCGTCAAGGGGCAGATAAAGAGAAGGGAAAAGGGAAAGAAAAATGATGGTCCTGCATACATGTGAGAGCATTTGGGACTATCATCATTTTTGTCTCAATTTTCTGTAAAATGGCTCTTCTACATTTTTACATGCATCATTATTTGCCTGTATATATAAGTCTTGGTTTCAGCTCTAATGGATGGACTGATTCAGTTCTTTGAAGGATCTCTTCTTCATTACTTTGATACCTGACATGGATTCACTTGATTTCTATTAGCCATTAGCTATATTGGGTTGCTGGTCATGCAACCCTTGGGTGGTTTCTGCAGGGTGGCTTATTTTTCACAAGGAAGCCATCCTGAACACTTATGGCTCTTTTAAGAGCTGTACATACCAATAATAGTTTTTGGATTGTCCAAACTCAGCAGGGCAACTTAATAGTGGGTTGTTCGTAAGAGATGCAGAACCCCTTGCTGTTCATTGCAATCACATTAGTGCTACTTCCATTCTTTCTCACCTCTTCTCAGTGCCCTCTTTCTGCACCCTGCTTCTAAAAACAGAAAAGAATACCAAAGAGTGTCCAAATGTGGAGGGCTCCTGCCCAAGAGTACAGGAATGAATGTCCACTGCTAGGACATTTGTGTAAACTTCTCCACAATTCTACTGCTCTGCCTTGAAATTTGCGTAAATTTTCCTTCTATTTTACTGCTCTGACCTGAGATTTGTCCAGTTTTGCTTTCTGTGCTACTACTTTGCTGTAATAATGTTCACTGCTCTGCGACCCAGTGTTGATGTAAAGATAACTACAAGTAAGAGACAGATAAATAGATTTCAACACTTCAAAGTATAGTCCCTGTTTTAATATTATTATTACTATTACTATTACCACACTGAATTTTTTATATCTGTCTTTTTCCTCTTGTGAACAACTTGGCAACTTACACAGCTCCATTTTATCCTTACAACAACAGTCCTGTGATTAGGTTGGGCTGAGTTTGTGACTGGCACAAAGCCCCCCCAGTGAATTTTATGACAAAGTGGAGACTAGAACCAGATCTTCCAGGTTCCCAGTTTAACCACCACACCACACTAGCTCTATATAACTGTAGTAAAGTTGCATTCTGCTGCCAACACCCTTGCCCATATGGCTCATGCAATTCAGTACATTTTCAAAAAAGAAGGAAACACAGACAGACAGATCACTTTGCTTTACACATAAGTTAAGGTATTTACAAATAATTCATAAATGTCTTGTGTTCCTCTATAGATTTCTCAACGTAGCCCTCCTCGCCTTTTTTTAGACTGTCACTAAGTATGCCATTCTACCAAATGAAATCTACCAATCTAGACTTAGCTCTCCAATGCTCCCATACTGTTGTGAACGTCCGTGTGAACACTAATCTGCAGCTAGGGCTGAAAAAACAACAGAAATCATGAATGCTTGGAGGCTTAAGATGTAAGCCAGCACAATATGTAAGACTGTAGAATACATTCGCAGCCACCTTAACTACAATTTGCATTCTTTTTGTGCATGAATTAAGTCTCTTGTTTTAAATCTTTTAACCGAAGAATTATATCTAGTATTACATTGCATTAGGAAATGCCAATGAAAGATACCAAGAAAGAAGTTGTCCAAACTTTGGACAGAAATCCATTTTTATGTAAAATAAGATAATGCTTCTTACAATAAAGGACTATATAGATTTATAATGAAAACTACAGTATGACTGTAATTCATATTACATAACTGACATCCACATATTCTCCAATTTCCAAGTAAACAGATTATATAACTAGAGCCCTCAAAAAGAATCATAATCTAAATGTTCACTAAGGCATCAAAAGTAAAACTTGAAATATTTTAAATTCAATGTCTCTTAACAACAATTTGGAATGTTCATTAATGTTCAGAGAAGGACTATTTAATCCTAGCTAGATTTCTGTCTTCACAGACTCACCACATATTTTCTTACAATAAAACCCTGACATAAGATAGATCAGATTTTCAACTGAAATTAATTTATGATCTAGAAATATCGTATTAAACACATTAGAGCAAACTCTGCAGTTACAAACATGTAAGATCAGTGCAGTAACTTCCAACCATTTGTTATTACAAATGACTGGATACGCGGCAGCTCCTTTTTTAGGCTAGTAACAAAACAAAGACCTGATTAAGACATTAACAATTTTGGTCTGAATAACTATGGTTTACTCAGCTGAGAAAGAGCCCCCTTTTCCTGTGCCTCCTGTCTTCTTTCCCTTCTTGTGCAGCTAGCTTTGAAAATGATATTGTGCTTGGTTAAACCCAAGTTTCCTGTGATGTCTAACTTCAAAACCAGTGGATTAGGGAGCAATTCTATGCATGTTTAGATGTAAAAAGCATCCTATAGTTCCTTCCGTCAGCTACTGGCACTTACATAACTTTTCTGTCTAAAATGTGCAGGTTTAGGCACTGTATACAAACCAGGATACAACTTCATCTAACCTCTGATTCACCAGGTAAATGGATTATAATGAATGAGTAAATTTCTAGGTATCATGCATGATTGGTATCTTTAAGCAATAAGTCAAGAGAGCAAAACCACCAGATTAAATTCTTCATTTAATCCACATTAAGAATAATGGTAGGTGACACAGTTCTCACAGCAGGTGTGATAAGCTACTCATGGTAACACCTCGCTCTAACTTTTCAAGAAACATTTTCCCAGATTGGCTTTGAATGGAAAATAGCTGGCTCAGCATAAAGGTTGACAAATTTCTCACAGCTTAGTCCTGCCACTCATTAGCATTATAAAAAGAAAACTTAGATTATTTGCTTTATGGCTTCACATGCAGGCTTTCTTCTCTTCCTTCCACTTTCCTTTCTTTCTTGCCTTGGCATGTGTTCTATTTTTATTTTTTTGTGCCTTGGCTACACATGACAGCCAGTAACCAGTGTGGCAATTACTTCATGTGGAGTAATAAGGCTAGCCAAATTTCCCTATACATCCATACAGCCTCTTGTGGTGTGTGTGTGTGGGGGGGGGGCATGGTGGGGGGGAGTTGTATGGCAGCTGGATTCTTGGGAAAGGAATTAATATATATCCTGAAAAGAAGTAATCCAAGAACTGCTCTGCTTACCACTTTGCTCCCAGATCAAACTCAGGGTAGGTGTTCTCACCTTTAAAATCTTACTTGGCCTAGATCCAGAATATCTGACAGAGTGTTTTCTTTCATAGAGATCCAATAAGATTCTGACATGGATGACAGTTTCATAATATTTCAAAAGAAGTAGATTTTTAGTAATAGCCTTAAATGTCTGTAAAATGTGTCAGATCCAAGAACTTCAATCCATTTAGCTATGCAAATAAACCTTTTATTTGAAAGTCTTTGTATTTGAATACTACTAGCTGCCATTAGTATATTTGAATCTTTTCTGTTAGATGATGATAATGATTATGATGATTCGATCAAAGGAATTTTACTCTGACAATGGGGCGCCCATGCCAAATTTTAACTTTAAAATGTACTAGTTAAATCATGGTTGTATGATTCACAATGCATAATCAAGCAATGTTCAGTATGTGGGGACAATGAAGATGTCTGTAGGGAAAAAAGGAACAGTGTATAAAATGAAGTATGGTGAATGCTCAGCATGCTATGTGGAAAAGACAGGCAGACTGTTCATACTGTGGATTCAAAACATCTGCCAAGTATAAAAACAATAAAAATAAGCCATGGATGCTGCATGCAAGAGAAGAACGCATGGGCAAAATAATCAAAGTCAGGATATCTATTTTGACAAATAAATCAAATTTACATAAGAAGATCAAGGAGGTTATATTAAGAAATTAAAGCCTATGAAAATTCAAAGAAGAAATGGTCCAGGCACTTAGATTTGTGCACTGAGTGAGTTAAAGTGAACTTTATGTATGCCTCTAAGGAGTTGTGGGGATGGTATTGTGCCAACTCTGTGCGCATGCTGCTAACTCCATAATTATATGCTAGAGGTTTCTTAGGAGCTCTTTAAAACAACATGTTTTAGCAAAGTACCCAAGCAGTTCAGAATTGATAATAGTATGCTTGCAATCAAAATGTTTACCATATACCAAGGTAACAACAATACAACCAATTTTAACCTAGCATATAAGTCTGGACTGAGAGTTTGTTTTCATTACATATCTCACAGTTAGAGGGAAATTTCCTAGTAACATTTACTATTGTTGTATGTTTATGCTTGTTGATGGTTTGTATTTGTATGATTTCCTGTTCTCCACTTGAAACTTTTCCACTGAAAATCATATTATAAACCTATATAAATAAGAATACATTTATTTATAAATAAAATGTACATTCATACATTTTTCACTCATTCTTATATTCTGTTTTACTTTCTTAGTTGTCCAAGAAGATACTTGTTCTTAACCATTCCATTCCATTCCAAAATTACCTTTTTATTTTCCAGGCATTTTCCAGGCATTTTAATAGTTAAAATTGTAATTTTAATTGGGTTTTATTAGATGTTGCTGCTGTACCTGTGCACCAGTTTGACTAGTTGTCTTGGGGTTGTTTTCATTGTTGTTTATTGGTTGTTGTTGCTGTTTTTTACTGATATTGTTTTTATCTTTATTTACATGTTTTAACTTTGTAAACTGCCCAGAGAGGATTTCTGGCTAGGAAGTATATAAAGTATATAAATGCAATAAATAATGAAATAGACAACAACATACATTTAAATACATTTTCCATTTAATACATTTAAAATTTCATAAACAAGGAAAGCACCTCTTTCAATGTTATGGTTTCTATTCTGAGCTGGTTCGTGTGCCACAAACCATGAACTGTTGGGAATGAGTAGGAAAAAGCAGGCATATTGCCTGCTGTGCACTTAATACTTCCACATTTACTTAGCAACCCATTATCAGCTCCTTCATAGGTTATTCAACCTGTTATGCAAACCAGGCTGCTTTATTTAGAGGTTAAACAACCCAACAGTTAACTCACAAATTAATCTTGGGCTGCTAGGTTGTTTAACTACGGCCCGCGGGATGGATCCGGCCCTCCATGGCCATCCATCTGGCCCACGCCACTGTCTGTCACCTGTGTGCACACTTCCTGCACAGGCAGGGAGGTGGTGGCTTGCTGGCTTGGAGATGGTCTCCGAGCGAATAAGCCGCCACCACGTCTGCCTCCCGTACGCACAGGCTCAGAGATGGTCTCTGAGCGAGCAAGCTGCCGCTGCCTCCTGCCTCCCTTACGTGCTCGCTTGCCATTGCCTCGCAGCGTGGGCGTGGAGGTGGTGGCTTGCTCACTCGGAGGTGGTTTTGGCCTCGCTGGGAGATCTCTGAGTGAGCAATCCACTGCTGCGCGTGCCTGATGGCACCTCATCAGCCCGTGCACCCAGGCACCCCCACCTCACTGGCCCGCAACGGTCACCGCAGTCTTTCAACTGGCCCCCTATTCAAAAAGTTTGAGGACCTCTGCCCTAAACAATCCAGCAGTCCTGGTCCAGGTGACATGCCTAAAAGTGTTTAAAGAAAGCCATTTAAAGGATGGTTTTGTGATCATCAAAAAAACCTGACAAAATTGTGCTATTTATTAACTGGTACGGGCAACATAAAACATCATATTCTTGTATTGCAACAATTTCACTGTGGGTTTCTGGACACATTTTGAAATAGTCTAGATCTGAGATATTTTAAGGAACCCTGAGAATTTATTTGGAAGACATGCTTCATATGACTGTTGCCAGCTGAAGAAGAGCTGGTGGTGAAACAGGACAAGGGCTTCTCTGCTGTGCAACAGAAGCTACAGAATGTCTAACTGGCTTTTAAATACTAGGTCAAGGAGACCTTCTAGAATGCATTTGAATTACCCTGATGGCCTCTTTTCATCACTCAATCAATCAATCTTTTGTGAGGCCAGACCTAGCAAAACTCATAGAAATATTTCAAAAACAATTAATAACAGCTAAATAGATTACATGGGCATGACTTAAAAGGAGGATAAGCATTATAAAACAGAAACAAACCCTAAAGAACAAATAAGAAATGGCCTTGAGCTGTCCGTATTGCAGTCTATGGGCAGCTCCAGAAATATTGTGATGAAATCTAATGCCCTGTGACTTGATCAATACATTGACCATTGAGTGTCCATTTTTTAAGAGCTATATGCCAATGAAAGACCATGATTTTTGATTTACTAATATTTATAGTCAACCAAAATAGGTCATACATGCATACAAACAGTCCTATTTTTGATAATAACAGCAAATCAGCTTAATCTGCATACAGCAGTAGGGGCTGTTTGATCTCTGCCAAATTAGTGGAAGGAAATCTAGTACAAGATAACAGCCAATCAGATTGTTTAAATAGAGATTGAATAACATGGGGGCTAGTCTAGAACCTTGATGAACACCCTTAGTGGAAGAAATAGATTTTGTCAATATTCTTCTATGAAGCAGATATTCTTCCATGTACCCTGGTAGAGGCATTTGATAAGATAGATGAGTCTCTTATCTATAAAAATATGGAACAACTTTAACCATAGTTTAGCTCTAGGAATAGATTCAAGGGCAAATTTTAAGTCTACAAATGCAGGCCTGATGTCCTCCTTTTTTATTTCTTCTTCCTTCATTAATAACCCTGTTAATTAGGTCCTAGATGGTGATTTTAATTTGGCCAGGGTGCATAAAAATCAATGATTATTTTTAATCATTTTTATTTATATTGGATTTTTTAAATAAAACTTCAGATATGCATATGATAAGTGGAGCACAGAAAAAAAGATACCGGTTAATTCTCTTTCAACTTTTCCTTCCTTCTTTGGAGATCATCTTTCGCAATCTCTGATTTGGCATCCAGTAACAGTCACTCCAGAGTGCATAAACAGCACACTGGAGGTTCTGTCACTGCTTGGCCTCCTTGGAAAATGCTCTCCAAATGTTTGCAATCCTTTTCAATATTTGAATTATCATTATAGTAAGACTTTCACAAGTGTGAAGGGGCCTGGCTCAGAAATGCTGAGAACTGTCAAACTTTCTTGTGTCTAAACAAGTATATAATTGCACTTTTATGAAGTTATAATTGCAAGAATTATTATTGTGTTCAGTTTCAAATTAAAGTTACTTGACTTTCTGTCTTTATGTTTTATCTATTATGTAAAATGACAGGACAAACACTGATTCTAAGTAGGACCTTGACTATGATGCCTTATTTTATTTTAGAAACTGATTGAAGTGGTTTGAGGTTCTTGCATAGTTACTGCAAAGTTCAACAAATTCAATAAAGAAGTAAAATATTCAGACTTCACAACTGAAACAAAGGTAAGTTCAATTCTTGTATCCCAAATCAAGAACTTAACTAAATAATGATGGATGGGATGTCAAACTAAATGGGATGTCAAACCAAAGAATGATTGACATCCCATTCCACAAATTCCATTTGTGCTGGACTTACTATTTAGATGGAAAATGGAAAATCCATCTAAATAGTAAGTCTCCAATGAAATTAGTTCAAAACTCACTTTAAAATATAACATAACATAATCTTATGTTTAAAATTTAAAGTAGGAGGAAGGGTCATGAAGTACAATGGAAATATGAATACAGGAACTGTATAATGTGGGAGTTCATATAGTTAGTAACATGGTTCTAGATCTCAGGCCATTTGGGTGACCACTTTTTGTGGTTAGCCGAGCAAAATACACTGAGATTTAGCACAGAGATGGCCTGGTCCAGATGCCTTATTCACTGTAATCAAATGCACAAAAAGATCTACTCTCACAATCTCTCATTAAAAAACAATTAACACAAATTAGTGGTGTATATTAGAAGACACAGACCACACTTGTAATTAAGACACTACAGAGAGCAAGGGGAAAAAGAGATGCTACTATGATATATAGCAATTGGTCATACATTCAGAAAAAAAGGATGATGTAGTTTAGAAATTCAGTCTCTTCCACACCTTGTCTTTCACTTTTGATCCTCAAACCAGCACGAATACATGAACTAAGCAATGCTAATATCAGAAAGAGGGACTCTGGGTACACAAGAGAAAGAGTGTGCACTCACTAAAGTCTCTAAGGATGGATGCAAGTATATATGTGAGTGTGTATGTAAGAAGACAAAAAATGACTGTGTTTTGGGAACATTGACCTAGTGATATGGGCCACACTGAGGGTAAAAACAAGTTCACAGGTATGTACTAGGGGGTAAAAATGGACTGTAATCAATAGGACAAAAATGTTCTATTGTACAAATCATACTTAGAAACTTAACTTTTCTTATATAATCAACAAATGTCTTTTATTTGGAAGCATTATGGAAGAAATATGACTAGAGTATAAAGATCACAAATCCTAAGAAAGTTTACAAGGAAGCAAATCTGCCTTCTTACTTTCCAGTAAACATTCATAAGGCTTACAATTCATAAGGCCTGCAGTTTGGTTTAAGAGTCTCACCACTGGCTAAAGGAAGGTATTTGCTCCATAGTGCTGGAACTCAGCTGAAGCATCTCAGCTCACAAGCAGGAAGGGGAAGAGATATGGCTGCTTTTAATACTTTAATCAGAATCAAGTGTACACAAAACAGCCTCAGAGGTATGAGTGAGTTTTCAGAAATGATCTATATTTGAACCTCTAATTAACAGAGGGAAGGGCAGAGTTAGCTCCAATTGTTGACTGTAACTTTACACTTTAGCACTAGCCTTTTCTTACTGTGAGATAGCTAAAATATATCACAGTAGCCAAGAGACAAGCAGTCAAATGAACACTTTAACAAGTTACGGAATTACCGTGGGGGAAGGGGTGCATGTGTATACAGTCATATGCAAGTGCTTGTGTGCTAGAACTCTGAACCACTATCGTTCCATCTGAATTTATTAGCAATTAATATAAGCTGCACACCTGCCTTTCATCAGTGCATAGGAAAGCAGAATAAAATCAAGTATTAAATGTTTCTGTTATGAACATTTTTGTTGTAACTGCTGTTTTAACCACCACTGAGGGTTAAACTAGAAATGATCTGTGATTGAACTTCTTAATTTTTTCATACACAAAAGCAGTCACAGGAGACGTAAGTGTTGAGATAGGTGTTTAAGCCTATCCCCCATGCCATTTTCCTAATTAAAATTGCACTCTTTGGGACCATTTATTACATTTCTATACCACCTATTAGCCAAAGCTTTCTGGGTGGTTTCCAAGCTATTCTTGACTTACTAGGAAAAGAAGACAGACCCTGAACTCTTTTCTACCCACCCACCTGCATGCACACACAAAGTGAGGCTAATATAATCTTCTTGCATGTGTATCTATGTGCAATTTTACGCAGGAGGAAACAACAGAAAGGAAAGGGTTAAGCACTCTTCCCTTATCACAGATCTCTTGAGTCAGTCAGTTCAACCCCATGTACCCCATACCATGGAATGTTTGTTTTTCAGTTAGAAAGCTGTGTATCATCTATAGTTTAGCTCTTAAAGTTCTAGTTAATTTATAGCTTCATCCCAATATGTTCATCAGAGGAACAAAAACTAATAAAAACCCATATTTAAAGATCCTTTTCTTTTACAGGATAGGAAGAAAATCCATCTAAATAGCAAGTCTCCAATGAAATTAGTTCAGAACACACTTTAAAATATCACCATACACAACAATTATTTGCTCCTCTGTTTTTATAAAAGAAGGTATAAATTAATTAATTGGCAATACAAGCCAAATTGTTATACGGTTATTCATGGTCAGCTATTTCTATGAACAGGCATTAGCAGACCTTAAACAGCGGGTCATTGATCTAGAGCTACAAACAGATTATCCAGTTTTATCCAGAAATAACTTCCTGAACCATTCCGCACATCTTTTCCAACCAGCTAGATATCTCAGCAGCATAACTATCCACAAATTTAGAAGGGCTTTATCTTTAGCCAAGGGATGCAGGTGGCATAGTGGTTTAAACTGCTGTGCTGCTGGGCTGGTTGATCGAAAGATCACTGGTTTGAATCTACACAATGGGGTGAGTTCCCATTGCTCCGTCCCAGCTCCTGCCAACCTTGCAGTTCAAAAACATGCAAATGCAAGAAGGTGCATTCCATGCACCGCAGTGTTTAGTCATGCTGGCCACATGACCACGGGGACTGTCTGGACAAATGCTGGCTCCCTCGGCTAGGAAACAGAGATGAGCACTGCCCACAAGAGTCAGACATGACTAGACCTTAATGTCATGGGGAAACCTTTACCTTTAACTATCTCTAACCAGATTCATTGCCCTCCCAACAGCTATTACTGAAGGGAGATATAAAAAAACACCCCTTGAACAGAGACTGTGTCCAGGTGGGGGAAAAATAATTGAATCACTGGAGCATGTTATTCTTTACTGCTCTCTTTATACAGGTGCTCACCAGGAATAGTTATCCCCACTCCTTTTACATATCCCGGTTACTCCGATTTTTTTTTACCTTAAGTTACTTTTATCTGATCAATCTGATTTTGACTACAGCGAAATAGTGTTCGGTGGTTTGTACAGTGCATGGTAGAATTAACCCTAAACCAGAATGTTTTTACTTTCTTATTTTAATTACTGTAATTTTATCAGTATTATATATTTCTTACTTTTAACTAAGTGTCATTTTGTGTTTTATTTATTGGCTAGTCAATGACTGAATAAAGGATTGATTGATTGATATAAATTAAGCAATGTTATGATCGAAATTAATCCATTATATTTTAGCTATTTTTTAAGAGCAAATTTTTAAAAGTCTTACCTTTTTCACTAACACTTTCACTTTCAATTTCTACATCATCACAGCTAGTATATTCTGGAGTAGAGGCCAACTCTTCTTCAGAACTGCTCAAAGAAACCTGACGCATTTTACCCCCTTTCTTTGTTTTATGAGGCTTTGGTGGTGGAGGCCTAACTGATTCAGACTGGTCCGAACTTAGTGAATCATTTCTTAACATAGTTTCCATTTTTTCTCGTTTTGTTTTCCGTACAGCTGAGCTAGGATCCAAATGGTGCTGTTTTCTTAGGGAATCAGTTCGCCTCAGATCTGGCCTATCAAAAGGAATTGGACTCCTCCTTGGTGTTGGAGGGCTATGATTTGTGGTCCTCTGACGATTGGGACTTGGTCCCTGAGTTCTTTCCATTGAATATGAACGTTGGTCCATGGCAGCTCTGTGTTCAGATGCAGACCTTTGCCTTGATGGCCGTTCCATTCTCATCATAGATATCCGGGAATCTTCCAGTTCAGTATTGGCCAAAGACACATCACTGTGCCTTCGTTCATGACGTGCTCGGGACACTTCAGCATGAATACGCATCTGTTCTTCATATGGCTGTGGTTTGACAGGGTAACGTGCCAAATTAGGATCACTTCGGTATCGTGCTTGGTATTCTTCTTCCCGACATTGCCTCTCATATTCCTCTCTGTTCTGTCCAACATCTTCCTCTAAAGGATATTCCCTTGAACGCCTACGACTTCTCCTGTTGGAATCTCTGTAATCATCAAGTTCAGGTTCTTCATATAACTGAGATCCTCGTTGTGATCGTCTGTCTGTATAATCTGAAGGTGATCTTGGCATTGCACTATCAGGTGTTGCATACTGTGAATAGTTGTCTCTGTCCTCCAGTTGGCTGAACCTTCTGTTCTGATCTCTGGATATTGATGGGCTCCTTTTTCTAAGTAATCAAGAAAAACAAAAATAAAATCTTGTCAATTTTCCAATATTTAAAACATATCTGTTACTTGCTAATTCAGAAGTTACTGTTTCCAAATGACTGAATTATATTGGTTTTCCCTTAGTTTGATATAGCCTGATAAACTAAGGTAGCATAAATAACTCCCAGTTTGAATCCCATATTTGCCACAACAAAACAAAACCCACCCTCTCTCGGTGGCCTTAGGAAAGCCACTATCAATACACCAGTTCACCTGATAGCACAGTGAATATAGCCATGTGCATGTCAGCTACCATTAATATTCAAGTCAAGGTTGTCATAACTTTTCATGTTCACCCAGGCAACAGGGGTTATATTTGATGATTAAAGAGCTGTTGCATAATCCTAAAACAGATGGTGGCTTTTGTGAGGATTGTTTAATCCGCAGAATAACCTCTACCACCTGGATTCAGATGACTTGACAATGGCAACCTGAGCCGACAGTTGCATATGCACAATGACAGACAGCATATATCTCAGAATTCCCATGAGTTATTAACCCCTGGAGAGCTGTTATGTTGACTAGACCAGGTTAATGTCAGCTACGAATGTAAAGGACAGGATGGAATCCAGCTCACCAGCCTTCTTTCCCATGTTTAGCTCTGACTGGGAAGCAAGCTGAACTGAGACAAGTCTGCGAATGCTAAGGAACACTAGTGGCTTCTTTGCACAAAGCCTACAAAGCCCACAAATCACATGTGTGGAAGCAGAACTCCACTTGCACACCAGGCACACAGTTGGCATGCTCACAGATTCACTTCCTGCCAGATGTCCACACAAACACAACACAAGATGGACTTCAAGTGGAGAGCAACCTTCCAGAGTCCGGGAAGCTGAGCTGAGGAAACCCAATTGATTCCCAGCACCAAACCAGATTTTTGTTTCAGATCACTAATGTTATCTCCCAATCTATAAAACTGATAATGACTTACCTTACAGGGTTACTGTAATGGTCCAACAAGGTAATATATGAGAAACATTTGCAGATCAAAAGTATAAATGCTAAATATTTATATATAAATGCTAAATATAATAAAAACTTAAGCAAAGTACATATATTTTTCATCCACATCATAAGACCTACATTACTTACAGGTATTAGACACAAAAGCTTAGGTACTAACAGAAGAACTTAAAAGGAAGTTCAGGGAAGGAAAGTTTCCTGTGCCTTCCTCCTTTGTACAGCCTCCCTGGAGGATGGAGGAACAACTCCTGTTGAAGAAGGTGCAAGTGGCTGTAGGAGAGAGGAAGAAATGGCAAACTTTCCATGTGTGGAAAATTAATGATGAGGGTTTCCAAACAATTTTCCAATACAAATTAAGTTCCTCTGCATAATGGCAAATTTTTCACTTTGCATCAGAAACTGTTTGGATGCTCAGATCTAGAGAGATAGTCTTAAGTAGATTTCCAGATGTTTTGGACTTCAGCTCCCCAATACCTCAACCTGGTTGGCCTATAATCAAAGGCCACAACAACTGCAGATACTTTCTGCCCAGCCCAGCTATACAGTCTTACTTGGGATCAAATTCCATTGAACTCAGTGCACTGTATCCAATTATGTTTGTTCACCAACAGAACAGCCAGCAAGAGCAGAATACATTCATCTCCTCTCCAGCCCTATACACTACAAAATCTGCTACTGAAGGCTGGGAGACATGGTAGATCAGATTTGGGAGACCTGGGCAGTACAGGGTAAAGGAGAGGAAAGGAAATTCTATTGTATAATTGTACATCTGCTTGTGTGGCATCAGTTGTCTTCCAATTAGCCTTACTTCTTAGCAGAAATGTACAGAATTGTATGGTATTGTTACTTATTTTAGGTTCTAAGCCATGGTTAACTACAACTTTTCAGAAAATGAGAAAGTAATTACAAATTGACCTGACTTACTTATTATGTATAGAATAATACCATGGGTTTCCAAAAGTTCTCATTTTCTGTACAAAGAATACAGGCCATGGAAGTTAATTTATTTCACAGAGTTACTTAAATAACAATATAAGCATTCACTGATAAAACAACTGTTCTCAGAAAATTCTGCATGATCATCTATGGGGATGTTTTACCCAGGGGGCCAGTATTTACCTGCTGTTTACTCTTTCCTTATAACAGTTCCCAGGGTAGCTAAATACTACTCTCCCTCTGTCTCTCTTATATTTTGCAAAGAAGCATAAAACACATTTTGAAAAATTAAAATCAAATCGACCAAAGAAATGCTCCAAAAAGTTTAAGAATATGTACTCATCTCTCTTCCTGCTTCAAGCCATTCTAAAAAGTTATCAACATGCCTCTGAAATTTTAAGATCATTTCATTTATTTACCAAGAAATACAAATAAAATCCTCATGCACAATTATGATAATAAATTTTTAGATATGAATACACCACATAGATAAACTTTGTATGCACAGATTGGTGAAGTGTCTTGACTAATTGTATTGACTGGTAAGCTGCAAGCCAGAACACCTTTGTTTAAATATCCTGTCATGAAGGCACTAAAGGACAATCCACACTCTACACACTAACAGGTAAAACACTTCCCCAGGGATTAAGCAGTTCCACTTTCCGCATAGTTTCTGTGACCTACACTGGGATGGACTGCTCACCATCGCCCGCACAACACCACTGCCGAAGACCGCGGACCCCGACCCACCCGCTGACGATGACGCTGCCCCGAAGGACAGATGGCGGCCACTGTGGGACTGGGAACCAGGATGCTGCCGGCCTGTGGGCCCTCCACTCTGCCGGCAAGTGCTCCGCGAGCGCTGCTCCTGCCCCTCCCCCCCCCAGCATGGGTGGCAGCTGTGCCAGATTGGGGGCGGGGGGCAGGGAGGGGCTGTGGCATTAACTCGCCGGCTGCGGCCGGCAGCCAAAGGGCATTGACGCCATTTGGGGCCATGTGGGGGCTGGGCTGGCCATAGACTCTGTGTGGGTGGGCTTTTGTAATTGGGTGGTTGGAGGGTTTTATTGTTTTTATTGTATTTTAATTTGGATTTTAATTAGATTGTTTTAATGGATTCACGCCTGGCTGCTACTATGGGGTTGCCTGGGGAGCACGTGGGCACCACCATTGGGCTGGTTTTGGGCAATGGTCGATATGGCGTTGGGGGTTTAACGTGTCGGCATAGAAGAAGGAGGGACAGATGGTTGACACCTGTTCCCCCTTCTGGTTATTCCCCAGCCGAAAGGTTCCAGATATGCTTATCAACCGCCCCTCGGGCCTGACAATGCTGTTGCTTAATGCCAGGTTGGTCCATAACAAAACATCCCTCATCCATGACTTAATTGTGGATGAGGGGGCTGACCTGGCTTGCATTACAGAGACCTGGGTGGGGGGGGGATGTGTCCCTCTCTCAACTGTGCCTGCCTGGGTATCTGATCCAGCACCAGCCATGCAAGGAGGGGAGGGGAGGGGAGGGGGGTCGCTTTAATTTATCGAGCTTCTATCTCCCTTGCAGGAATTCCTGTTCTCTCGAACCAGGTCTAGAGTGCCTCTATCTGGCGTTGGGTGACCGAGACAGATTGGGGATTCTGCTGGTGTACCGTGCACCCTTCTGCCCAACAGACTCCCTGCCTGAGCTGATGGAGATCATCTCAGACCTGGTGTTGAAGACCCCCAGGATGTAGGTTCTGGGGGACCTCAATCTCCATGCTGAGACTGTTCTGACCGGGGCGGCTCAGGACTTCATGGTCTCCATGACGGCCATGGGGCTGTCTCAACATGTCATAGGCCTGACCCATGAACATGTACACATGCTGGACTTGGTTTTCTCGACAGGGCAGGAAGAGGGTGATCTGAGGGTGAGCAATTTATGTCTAACTCCCCTGTCATGGTCAGATCACTTCCTCGTGAGGTTTGAGCTCGATGCTGGCCTTTCCCTCTGTAAGGGTGCAGACTGTATTGTGTTGGTCTGCCCTCGGAGCCGGATGGATCCGGATGGATTCCTGAAAGCTCTGGGGGAGTTTCCAGTTGAAAGATCCCGTACCACCCTCGATGGCCCACTGTGATGACTTTGCCCAGCACTTTAAGGAGAAAATCGCTCAGATTCGTCACGAGCTGGACTCCACTAGTGATTCAGATCCTTTAGGGGAGGTGCCAATGTATCCGTCTGGTCAGATATTATTGGATGAATTTCAGTTATTGCGGCCTGATGATGTGGACAAGGTGCTTGGACAAGTACATCCCACCACCTGTTTACTTGAACCTTACCCTTCATGGCTACTGACCAAAGCCAAACACGGGATTGGTGTCTGGATCCTGGAGGTAAAGGAGGCGGTAGTCAGGCTGGTCCTAAAGAAGGCGTCCCTGGATCCAGAGATGGCCGCCAATTATAGACCAGTGGCCAACATCCCGTTTTTGGGCAAGGTGCTGAAACGGGTGGTGGCGGGCCAACTCCAAGCACTCTTGGATGAGACTATCTGGACCCATTTCAGTCCAGCTTTAGACCCGGGTATGGTACTGAATCTGCCTTGGTTGCCCTGTATGATGACTTGTGCAGGGAGAGAGACAGGGGGAGTGTATTGGTCCTCCTGGACCTCTCAGCGGCTTATGATCAACCATGGTATCCTTCTGGATAGGCTAGCGGGACTGGGAGTAGGAGACATTGCGTGGCAGTGGCTCCGCTCCTACCTCGACGGCCGATTCTAGAAGGTGGTGCTGGGGGACATTGGTTCTGCACCATGGCAGCTATGCCATGGAGTACCGCAGGGATCCATTTTGTCCCCCTTGCTATTCAACATCTACATGAAACCGCTGGGAGAGGTCATCAGGAGGTGTGGGCTGCGGAATCATCAGTATGCTGATGATACCCAGCTCTACCTCTCTTTTTCAACCAATCCAGGTGAGGCAGTGGCTATACTGAACCGTTGCCTGGCCGAGGTAATGGGCTGGATGAGGGCCAATAAACTGAAACTCAATCCAGACAAGATGGAGGTCCTGTTGGTGGGTGGTTCGAGCTCCTGGGTAGGTGACTTGGACCTTGTCCTGAATGGGGTTGCACTCCCTCTAAAGGACTGGGCCCGCAGCTTGGGAGTGCTCCTTGACCCAGAGCTGTCTTTGGAAACTCAAGTGACTGCGGTGGCAAGGAGTGCTTTCCTTCAGCTTCAGTTAATCCCAAGGCTGATGCGATGGGACGGCATACAAAAATTCTAAATAAATAAATTCTGCCTCCATCAAAATGACTTCACTTTAAAAACAACAAAAGGTGTAAAGGTACAAAATACATTTATGCAGACTATGAAATCGGATTCCAAATGGTCTAAGAAACCCACACTCTCTGTCTGCCTCAGTCCCCCAACTCAAACACTTTACAGGTCAGCTGAAAAAATTAAAGAGATAATCTACATGAAAAGCTTTTAACACTCTTAACATGCTATATCAATGTTTATTAGTAGTATTAAAAATCATTCTAGATAATGAATGCTATACAGTCTTACTTGGGATCAAGTTCCATTGAACTCAGTGCATTGTATCCAATTATGTTTGTTCACCAACAGAACAGAAACAATGGAATACAACAGTAAAACTGCACCTTTTTCTCTGTCCACTTTGGAAAAAAAGCAAAACTGGCACATGACCAATGTAGATTCTTCAGGGTATTTTAATATTAACATTCTAAGGTTTAACCAGGTTAAAGTCTGCTTTAGATGAATGTAAACTTGTTAGTTATTTATTCCTCATCTCACAATATCTAGCTGATAATGTTAGTGAGCAACCTCACACATTGAATAGCCAATTCTTGTTACATTAGGCTTATCCTTGTCACTTTGAGTTGGACCCAAGGTTCATGGGACACGACTTCCCTGTCCTCTCTCTGCAACTGCCTAAGCACGCCTCAAATTTGTAACTAACCCATTAGACAAACAACTGTCAGTAGTAATTGGAGACAGAACACATTTACTAGAACTCTGAATCAGAGGGCCTTGTTGAAGCCACAGCTCACTATCCTTCAAACCGAAAGAACTTATTTTAGTAATGTTTCACCAAAGCAGGTAAATAAAAGCTGTCCCTAAATGTATTCCCCACTGTCTGGTTTGTTGCCCTATTTCATACCCATTGTATACAAACACCAAATCGTGCAGTGACTCACAGCTGGTGCCTTGTTCCAGTGCTTGAATTCCAGTGCTTGTTCCAGTGGTGACATTGCTGCCTACCACCACTCATTAAAGAGTGTGCCTGCCTTCTCTCTTAATTACTTAAGAGTTCAGAAGTGGCCTGGTTGTTAAACATTGCTGTTGTTCAGGCTCCTAGCCCCAGCAGTACTCTCTATTAACTTTCCGTCAATTCTCACCTGTGGTTGAGCCAAACACTTTCTAGTCCAGTGTTCTCATCTGACATTATACTGTCTTTGTCATAAGGTTTTCCCTGCCAAGTGTCACTGTGAATATCACAGGTTTCTAACTAATGTTGAGCCAACAAGATTCTATTTGTTTTTTCTTGTCTTCTCTAAGCAAAGTCAGTATTACTCCCATTTCACAAATAAAGATTCCATAACTGAGCCAGCTCTTCAAGATATAAGCCTTTAGCAATTGAACATCTAATTTAGAATGTTACAAAGGCAAATATAGGATGCATTTTCACAAATAGAAGCCTTATTAAAATTCCATATTGTGACATTTATTTAAAATAAAAATGTAATTTCATCAGTAATTCACTTTAACCAATGAATTAATAAAATGTATAATAAAATTAAGCTGTCAAGAAAAACAACTAAATTTTCACGTCATGATAATTCATGAAGTTTTTTGGGGTTTTTTAAAATTCTAGTTTACTGCAAGTCAGTGTGCTACTGGACATTTCTTGAACACTCTTAAGGCAAAAAGAGCGCAGATTTTCAACTGCAGTTTGCCATGGGAAAGATAATCCAAAGTCCCAAATTCAGAAGCAGGTAACCAAGCTGGAGACAAAGACTGGGTTGTGACAACACAGCAAGCAAACACTGATAACTATCAACACTTGTTTGGTGTGGAATTTGAACTCAGCTGTAGTTTTTCCTTGCCACGACTGCCTGTTCTGCCATCTGAACTTAGTCGACACAAACCTACATGGAGAAATCCTTAGAATAAAAGAGCTACTTGGCAAAAGCATCTTAGCAAGCACCTAGCCAGAAAGTATAGCTGACACCTGCACAGCTGTTGGCAGTGCTACCCAGCTAATTTCTGCCTCCTCCTGCTCATGTCCAAGAGCCTCCTTCTCAGATAAAAGCAGAACAATCAGCTGAATAGCACTGTCCCCAACTGGCACATGATTTTGACTGCCAAAGAAAGGAGGTTCCTTCCTTCCTGGGTTCTCTTCTAGAATACCACCTGAAAGAATGAGAGGGAAGGAAGTGGGAGGAGGGAACAAAGCAACAACAATGAGCCCAATTGTCTGTACATTCATTGTGGCTGCTTGGCACTTAACAACAACACATAGTGGTGATTTATTATGATGGGGTACCATTCTGTGCAAAGCCACCTGGAAAATTCCTGATTTGTTTAACAACTCTAACTGCCAAGTGCTGCCACATAGCTACATATAATTGCATGTTGGCTTGTTCACACAGTTTAACATCTAGGTTGCTGTGAACACTCCTGGGCTTCTAGCACAATCCAAAAGTCTAGTGTGGCATTCTAGCATATGTGGGCTGCTATTTTAAATGCTCAATGCCCAACCACAGCTTGTCATGTTATCCAAGCCTGGGTATCAAGGGATATGCAAGGATTAAAAATTGTTCGGTTATGTGAGGCTTTTTGCACAGACAAGCTGATCCAACAAGAGAATCCATCAAAATATGCAAATCCCAGTAGGCATACACCATAGGGCACCACTGCTTTAAAAACCATAGTGGGTTGTTATGATGTGAAGTAAGCCAAAGAATGGAGAAACTATGTGGGCAATTTCTGTGGAAAAAATAAAAATAAAAAAGATCAGTTTGGATTGATGGAAGCCAAAGAACTACTTTATGCATGCCCTGACTGAGTTAACCTTTTGACATTTTCCTTTTTAAAATAAAAAAATCCATGCTGCATTGCAAATACCTCTTAGTTTCAAAAGAGGTTTACATGTAGCTTAAGAATCTCCTGATTAACAAAACATTTTCAAAACATAACTAGGTATGCAGAACAGAACCAATTATACAACTCTTCATATCACACCTAAATACACACACACTGGCAGTTCAGTATGCTACCTCACCACCCTGCTTGCAGAATGGGAAGATAAAATTTTCCAGTCTCTTGTTCTGAGTGTTTTAAAATTGTTGTTGAAGGTCTGCTATTTAATGGCTAAAATAAAATTCTTCTCAAGATGATAACAAAATCATTCAGTAAATATTTTAACTGAAAACTCATAATACATGAGAACTATTAACAGTCAAATTAAAACAGCTAGAAGAAATTATGCATTTTACTCAAGCACTGCTTCAAACACTTTATATATTCAATATATAAATATATCTGTGAAGCAAATGAAGTGTGGCTAATTTAACACACTGATTTCAATGGTGTACTCTAAGCATGACTAAACCTAGATACAACCCTGTATACTCTTAGTGGACTTTCTCTGCACAAACTATAGCATGGTATAATACTTAACTATTACTTCAGTGATAGAATACTTCTATATTACTGAATAGATATTATGCTATTTTTAAATGCATGCAACAACTTTTCCATTTAAAGGCTTCTCATAGAAAGCAAGATGAATGAGATAAAAGAACTGTATGCAATGTGGAGCATAGTAATTATCTTTGTCTGGCAAATTAACAGAATAAAAACAATGATACAAACAAATTACATGACACAGAATTTTAAGTACATGTAAGCAATTATTACTAGCCAAATGCCTCAAATTTATACTTTCAAAAACTATAAATGCATTCCAAAATCAATGGATTGCCAAATGGTGATATTCTATTTAAAAGCCTGAGATACACTCACATTCTTTTAAAAAGCTTTTTAGTATCTCTTCCCAAAACACCAACATGTTAAAAACGACAAGTTAGAAAAAGTACTTTCACAGTTACAGTCTGTGTTTCTCCCTTCTTTACCTTCTGATCAGCCACTGCACATCTGGGAATGCAGGAGCATCAAGTTCCCGAGAATGCATCAATTTCTGTGCAGCCTACTGCTACACTGAATCCTTGCAGCTTTGAGGAAATCATGTGAAATGTAACTTAATTTAGGAGCCCAAGCTTCTAAACAGTTCTGTCCTATATCCTTCCCTACTGCATATTGCAAATTAAAATGTAACTGGTGGGAAAGGATGAAATAAATTAAGCAAAATTACTAAGTTAAGTCTGAATGCTGACCCAGAAGAGAATCTGCAGAGAACATGAGAGGAGGGTTACAGTTTAATGCTGTTACCATGTGCTGTATATAGCCGAGGTCAAACAAGAATTTAGCCTATAAGGAGGATTATAGTACTTAGCTGATTAGTGCCTTGCTACAATAGTATAGCCTGTAAAATGCTCATCATCAGGAATTTTAAACTGTTTTAAATTGTCTAACTTTAATATTATAATATGAAAACATGGCTTTCATGCTTAATGCCTTACACTGAAACACTGTAATATCTCTCAAATCTATAATACTGTATTGGTGAAATAGCTCATAGTTCCCTCAGATAAGCTGTACATTAGTTGCTCAGTATTTTTCCCAAGTTGTTGGAAATTGATAAATAAAATATAACACAATATGCCCCATATCCAGAAACTCTGAAGCTTCCCCAACAATAATCTAAAATTGTCTTTACCTATCTGGTGCTCTCCAAATGTCTGGGACTATAATTCCAATAATCTGCACATACAAACTGAGGCTGATTAAAGGTTTACTGAAATATGCATTGCAGAAAGATAACCTAAAGCTATCTTCTTCAGTGACCAGTGCACAAACTTTTAGAGCAAGTCCTATTCACAGCAACTTTTTAAGTAGCATTCAAATGGGTGGATAAAAATTGTGATCTTTTAAAGAAACAGATAACAAAGTTTTTTAAAATTTAAATTGGGTGTTTAAATTAAAAATGAATTGTTTTAAAAAAGTAACTTAAAAGGTCTTAGATGATCATAGACCCAGAAGGTATTGGATGGGGTAAAAATACCCAAATGAACAAATAAATAGATTGAATTTAAAATGTGTTATTAGTTCAAAGATCAAATTATGGAGGCATTATAAATTCTAATTCTGTATTAAGAGACGATCTCTGTGTGTGTGTGTGTGTGTGTGTGTGTGTGTGTGAACATTTTTTAAAGCTTTATTTGTTCATCAGATTTTTATCCTGCTTTTTTCTTAAGAGCTCAAAGCAGCTTACATCATTCTCCTCCTCCTGCTCGCAATCTTATACCCACACCACAACAGCCCTGTGAGGTAGGTTGGGCTGAGTCTGTGACTGGCCCAAAGTCACCCAGGCTCCATGTTTGGACTGGTGCTTCAGTATTAAATATTAGCCTCAGCTGGAGCAACGTCCAAAATGATCCCACTGTAGGTGCTTGTTTGACCACAGAAAAAGGAGTTTCATTCCTTACAGAACATATGAGTAATGATTGCAGCAACATATGATTGTACGCAGCACATGGTCACCTTTTTGCTAAACATCTCAGTACTCCAGAATTGGTCAATGTTGTGACTCCAATATTTCTGAAACAACCACTTTCTAACTGTTCTGGAAAACATGGAAGGAACTAAGCTAATTCTCCCAAATGGCATGCAACAGAACTCAACAGTGGACTGGTTTTAGCACTGTAACAAGAACTGACCTAATGTGAATGTTTGTGAACAAAATTGTGACTAAATGGCACTATCACAGCTAAAATTGCCAACAGTAGACTTATCTTGCAAGTCAGTTTCCACAGCCTTGGAAAAGTGCAAGGAAATACAACTTCTATTATTAATGATGTTGACATTTGGAAGGAATTGAAGGAGATGTTTAAAAAGAAAAATATATAGTGATAAAGGTAAATTGCAGGTATTATTTTAACTGGGACAGTCACTATCCCAGGCTCAGTTTGTTGCAAATATTCTCAATACTCAGGACCAGTGTAAGTCTTTAACTACTAAGGAATGGAAGCATGCTTAAATAGTATTGTTTGAGTTTCCTAGCTCTTTACCAATTTCATAGGTCAACCAGGTTTTGACAAGGCTGCCAGACCTAGCAATAAAAACCTTCCTACTTCCAACAGGAAAGCTGTCAGGGATTCATCCAGATCTATGAGTTTCAAACGATGACCATTTTATATGCCATCCAACTCCCCAAAGATGTCAGGTAATAGAACCCTGAAAGGTATGTCTATGTTGGTGGGTGGTGGGGGGAGATGTTTTGACCTACAGTTACCATCCTAGCCAGCATAGCCAAAAATAAAGGATGGCAGGAACTATTGACTGAAATGTTCAAAGGAACACAAGCTGCCCACCCCTTGTCTATGACAATGGAGTTAAACTTCCCCAGTAGTTAAGCCTTCACAACCAGAGTCCTTAATGATATGCAGCTTAAAATTCCCATAAAAAATGATCCTGGGAGAGTTCAGTCCTACACCACATCAGATGGCTGTTGCATTCATGCCCTGGTGATAGCTCCCCAGGGCATCTGGTTTGTTGCTACAGAGACATAAATTATACTCAACTAGGTGGCCCCATGGTTTAAAAATATTCTCATATATTCTCACAATGTAAGATATTCAGGTATAGATTCAGAAAAAATCAGTTTACATTCTAGACAAAATCCTAAAATCTATGGGATTTATCCAACCAAAACTACCTTCCAATAGAACAGAAATCAGCTCTACCTCTCTTTTACATCTAATCCAGGTGAGGCAGTGTTGGTCCTTAATTGGTGTCTGGATGAGGGCCAATACATTGAGGCTTAATCCAGACAAGCTGGAGGGAGGTCCTGTTGGTAGGTGGTTCAGCCTTCCAGGTGAGTGATTTCTACCCTGTTCTGGGGGGGATTGCACTCCTCCTAAAGGACAGGGTATGCAGCTTAGAAGTGCTCCTTGACCCTGACCTGTTCCTGGAGCATCAGCTACTGCCAGTGGCGAGGAGTGCTTTCCTTCAGTTACCTACCTGGATGAGTTGTGCCTAGCAACGGTGACCCATGCTCTGGTAACTTCCCGTTTGGACTATTGCAATGTGGTGTACATGGGGCTACCCTTGAAGATGGTCCGGATGCTTCAATTGGTCCAGAATAGAGCTGCCAGATTATTAACAGGGACCAGCAGATCCCATATCATGCCAGTCCTATATCACTTACACTGGCTGCCAATTGAAGTCTGGCCCCAATTTAAGGTGCTGGTGACAACAATAGCCTATAAGGCCCTGAACGGCTTGGGTCCTGGAAATCTGAAGGAGCGCCTTCTTCCCTATGTGCCAACCCACCCCTTGAGATAGGAGGCAGAGGTCCTTCTTCAGGAACCCTCTTTGAAGGAAATCAGGAGGGTAGCTACTCAGAGAAGAAGACGCCCTGACTGTGGAATACGCTCCCCAGGAAGGTTTACCTGGCACTGTCCCTCTATTCTTGTCAGTGTCAGGTGAAGTCCTTTTTATTTCCCTGGCATTTTAACAATTAATTGGTTTTATCCTTGTTTTTATCATTATTTATTCGATGCAGTGTGTTGTTGTTGTTATGGGTTTTTTGTTCTTTGTAAGCTGTCCAGAGACTTTTAGTAATGGGACGGCATAGAAAAACTTTAAATGAATAATAATAAATGAATAAACCAAACAAAAAGATTTTCTTCTACATTTGCAGCCTCTTGTTCACTCCCCACCCACCCGATCTGTTACAGAATGCTATGGGATCCTCTGGAGCAAATCTGGAAGGCATACAGGGCTGTGGGGAAACTAGTAAGAGGAAGTCCACTTTCACAGCACTGAAATTAAGCTAATGAACCAATATATGATAATAAACATCCATGATTTGCAAGCTGAAAACTGCAAAATTAGCTCTTCTGTTTCTGTTTCTCTCTTCTGAATCAGATTCCTACTGAGTCTAACTTCTGCTGAAAGCATTTTTAAAGGTGAAGCTTTATAATTTGGGTACCTATAGCTGAAACCACATTTTTATTATGGAGAGTGCTTAAAATATCAGGTCTTAAAGTTTGGTTCTGGGTAGAAAAACCAAAGAAGGCAGCTAAAGCTATTTTAAGTCTCTTCACTTTTCCACTTAGAAATATGATCTTACTCTGCCTTTATTCTGCCAAGACCTCATACCAAAACTGCTTTAGCATCTTCAATTTAGTGATGTTCCTTGAAGTCCAGTTTTATGCATCTCTATCAGATGCTAGTCCCGCTGAGCTCAATAGATTTATTTCTAAATATACATTCATAGGATTAAAATAAAATGGCACATACATTGCCATTTTCAAACTTTGCCAATATTTGCCATCTTACTCATTTTTGCTTTTGGTACACTTTTAGAAATATGAATTAAATAAAAACAAATGTTGCAATATATTTTTTAATGAAGGGTGAAGCATCTTTCTTCTTATTTTGCATTTTCACAAGCTGACGCAACTGCAAAAAGATATTTGATGACAAAATGAGTTTTGATTGTACAATGGATATAGAAATGAGAGGGAAAAGCCACCTGACCAAATATTTGTGAGCTGGTTGTTAAGAGCCTCTTGTGAAACAAGGAAGCGATATTTGCTTTTGGAAATTAGTAAAAGAAGGTCTGTTAGTGTAGCATAGGAGAGGAATTTTATGATTAAATATGCTTTTTTAAAAACACAAACAAAGCAGGAGAATAAATGCCAATTTCAAGTTTAAATACTAGTTAAAAATATAAAAACACTTTGGACTAATAGATTAAAAGAATTAAAGGCCACAATCACAAAACACATATTAAAATGTTATCTTAGTGCTTTTGAATATATCACTAGTGTTGCAGCTATGAAAGGCACAGATGATTCAAGTATAAATTCTAACTGTGAGCTGCCAAATCAAGTAGAAAGGAAGAGTCCTGAAAGTTACCATCATACAACAAATATAAATTTAGAAATATGCTTGCTCTAGAATTCAGAGAAGATCCAGTTACTGCAATGGATCTCACCTTTAAATTAAGATGATCAGCCAATTCCTGTCACTTTGTAACTCTGAGGTGAACACACTAGAAGACTACCTCAAAAGGATGGTAACAAGAAAACCTTATTTCCTATTCAGCTAATTCTCATCCCTTGCACAAGTGAGTTTTTTTCAGGCCTTTGCAGGGAGGCATCAGGGGAATCTGCTGAATGGCACAGTTCCCAACCAAGCACCACTGCCCACCTGATTCTCATCCTTTCTGCTTGCATGCATGAGGGACTTCTCTCAGGTACATGTACAAGGTTTCAGTGAGGGAATCAGCTGAGCAATACTACCAGCATAGGTGTGAACCCAAAATTAGCAAAATGTTACACACAGGCATTGTAAATCTGCAATTGCAAAATGCCATTCATAAATGTTCTATTCATAGATGAAACATATAAATAAGATGCATTCAAATATTTTGGACAGAGTTTGAAAAGATGCAGGAAAAGCAAAGCTGAAATAACCATCCATACTAAGAGCCAGGGAAAAAAAACCCCACCAACAGTATACAGCTGGAGAAAGGCAACTGCTTTTTTTTTTCTTTTCTTTTCTTTTTTTTCCTTTTCCCCTCCCGGCTATTATATATGCCAAAGTGGTTGAGAGAAAAGGTCTTCACTTTACAGTGTAGTTTTTGATGATTGTTTGTAATGCTTTAAGCTTGCCCTCTTTCCTGTCTTGTGTTAAAGACCAGCACAGCTGCTGACTCAACCAGCTAGACTGCACAGGCATATGTCAAATGCCATTTTGTCACTATGAAAGACAGTCATTTCTACAGATACACTCTCACAACTCTGTTTCTAGGAGCAATATGTTTCTGATTGATATCCTCAAAATTTATCTTAAAATTTAAACACTGGCTTATTTTATAAAATTCATTTTTCATGTTTCTTAATCTTCCTTCCTCCTTTCCCTTGTTTGTAGCACTCCCTGCCTTCAAGATTTTTAATAACCATACTTTGCAATTTCAGGTTAAGCAGATCTAACTACATTTAGCACCAGGATTGCCATTAAACCATCCCTGGAAACTAGTGTTTGAAAAAAGTTTTATTAGTCTAACTCCAATTTGGACATTACAGGAAACACCAAAAGGACAAAGGCATCTTCAAGGACAGGACAGGAGAGACTGCCACCATCTCATAACTGTCCTTTTGTAGAAGAATATATAGATCTTCCTTATATTCTCCATATAGTTTTGCTTTTTTCTATTAAAGGTAGAATAATGAGCTCCTGTTAAGAGTCTAGTTGTTGTTATTACATGCCATCAAGTTGCCTCTAACTTATGGTGACCCTATGAATGAATGGCCTCCAAAGTGCCCTGATTTTGACTGTCCTGCTCAGTGCTTGTAAACTCATGTTTGTAGTTTCCTTTATGGACTCTGTCCATATCATAGTTGGCCTTCCTCTTCTTTGTCTGCCTTCAGCTTTCCCTAGCATTACTGTCTTCTCTAGTGAGTCTTTCCTTCTCATGATGTGCCCACCTTTGGTTTCATCATTTTTGCTTTCAGAGAAAGTTCTGGCTTGATTTGATCTGGGACTCACTAGTTTGTCTTTCTGTCAGTCCAGGATACACACAAAGCTCTCCTCCAGCACTATCCACTGGATCAGCTTTCTTCACTGTCCAGCTTTCACATGCATGCATTGGGAATACAATAGTGTAGATGATTTTGAACGTAGTCTGCAGTGAAACATCCTTACATTCTATGATCTTTTCTAGTTTCTTCATCCCTGCCCTTCCAAGTCTCAGTCTTCTAATTTCTTGGCTCCAGGTCTCCATTTGATTTGATGACAGAGCCAAAGTCTGCAAAATCTTTCACAATTCCAATTTCTTCATTGTTGACATTAAAGTTGTATAATTCTTCAATAGTCATGATTTTTGTTTTCTTCATGTTCAGTTACAGTTCTGCTTTTGAACTTTCTTCTTTCACTTTAATTAGGAGTTCATTCACTGCTGCCTTCTGCCAGTAATATGGTATCATCTCCATACCTTAAATTATTGATGTATCTTCCACTAATTTTCACTCCTTCTTCCTCTGATATGTTCTGTGTACAGACTGAACAACACTACCAGATTTTTACAGCTTTGCGACTTGTCCAAATAAACAATAATTTTTCTTTCTTAAAAAATATGTGTTTAAAGCACTTCAAATTGCTTTGAAGAGCCGCATTCTCACAAAGAAACATACAATGAAAACAAAAGGCAAGAGACAAAGATAAAAATGACCACATCAGGGTAAATATATAATACTTAAAAAGTTGCTTTAGAATATGATCAGATATAATATGTCTTCTTGACACCACTTGTCAGTTTGTAGCATAACTAAAATCTTTACCAAAGTATAGCAAGTTATAAAAAATAAATTATTGTAGTGCTCATATTTTCAATGGTAGTGAATTGAAGGGGGGAGTTCAAGAGAGGTTACAATTGCAGTTGGTGAGGAGCTTCTTTCCTTTTCATTTTTCCTAAAAAAAATCCTAAAGGTTCTGACAACAGTGTAGTCACAGCAGTGGAGCTCTGGCCACCAGTGCTGCATTTAACCTTCACATATATACATAAAAAGAAAAATTAAAATCAGAAAAAAATAAGGAACTCTGGTCCCACCAATCCTCCATCCCTTTTGCTTCAGGGATTTCACCAAAATGGTCACGAATTTAGGCAACCTACGTCCTCAAAGCAAAATTAAAAGAGGCCAGTCTTTGATTTAATGCTCATATTTTTTAAGAGTCAAATTTAATCAAAAGTAAGCACAATTTTTCTCACTATACTTTTTGTGCTAATTTGTTCTCATGATGTTTTTATTTATTTATATTGCGATTTATATCTTGCCTTTTTTCCTACAAAGGGCTCAAGGCAGCTTACATCATTCTCCTCCTCCATCTTATCCCCACAACAACAACCCTGTGAGGTAGGTTGGGCTGAGAGTCTGTGACTGGCCCAAAGCCACCCACTTGGCTCCATGGCTGAGCAGGGACTAGAACCCAGATCGTCTGAGTCCCAGTCCCATGCTCTTAACCACTACGCCACACTGGCTTTTTTTTTTTCTTCTTGTTTGAAGGAAAAAAACCCAGCAAACCCCTGATGTTTTCACTAAAACAAAACACCCTGCAAAATAAGTGCTTCAAAAGTTTAATTTATACAATTGTAAACATAAAATCCCACTAGCCAGTAATAACCAAAGCTTTTGACATTTATACCAAGTTTTTGCAGTGACCTAGTTGGCTGAGAGTCTGTGTAATCTTGGCTGAAGACTTCCACAATGTCATGTATAACACTTTGATCATTATTCCATAGGTGATGGGCTCTGTCTAACCTATCTAAGCAACTTCTAATGGCAATTTTAGCATGAACAGTCCCAATTATGTCAGTGGAAATTATGGCTGCCATCTTGACTGTAGGCATGATTCTCTCTCCGGGATGATTTCAAACTTCTGCCTATAAGAGGATTCTGGTGAGGGGGGGATGGTCTTGCTTTGTACTAAACTTCAGTAATCGGAAAAACTGGCTAAGTGATTATTTCCATGCTACATACTGTGAACAATATAGTATGTAGCATTCTTACTGACTGACTAGCACTTTGCTATGTGATTGCATTATTAACTCTTATTTAAGGCCAGAGTTTCTATCCCAAACCATCATCTTTTGTTTCAAATGGCATTTATATTAAATCTGCATAATGTATTTGAAAATCAGGAGTGCTTCTTGCAATAGCTTATAAATAACTAATAAAGCACTTAAAGCACACTGAAACCTGAATAATGTCTTCCTTGATCAGTAATTAGAAAAAGCACTTTGTTCCTCAGTACAGCCAAACTGAATACCATATATGGATTTTAATTTTGCATATCTTTGCTGCTGATTGAAAACTCTGTTCAACCATCCAGGCATTCATAATGTACAATAAATAAAGATCATGCAAACTGCTTAACTCCTTTATATTTCATAGTGAAGACTGTCAGGTGTCTATTTTTCTTCCACGAAATTACATCTAATAGTAAAAGGTAACATTAAAATTAGCATTGTTATGTCTTTGTAAGATATACTTCTATTTACAGAAATGCTTTCATTTTGCAAATGAAAATGTACACTATATCAAACAGCATGAAGACTGAACAAAGAACAATACAGTATTATTTTATTTATAAAACTGATTTCCTAAAACTGAAACATTTTTGACAATTAGCTATACGTTAGGGAACTCCAGAGCCCAGAAGGACCTCCCATGTCTGTGATTCTGCATCTGTGCATTGCAGCTTTTTACATAGTAAGTGGTGAGCAATTCTATTGCTTTAACAGAAATTTCTCATGGCCAGACAGAATATCCATGGCCAGACAGACAGAGGTAGAGACCAGTTTTCTGTCCAGGCTGACATTCACCCAGTGGTAATTTGCTGGAGGTCCAACCAACATGCCAGCTGTTGGTTAAGGCTGAAGCCAAGTGAGAGGCAGGAGCAGAGACAAGATCTGACAGACCCATCTCTTTTCTCTCCTCCTCTTCCTCCCCCTCCCACCCAGCTGCTACATAGTAGGCTCCTAGAGGAGGGGCAGATTATTATTACCAAAAGTCTAAACTCATTGCTTGCATAGGGCCTTTGAAAATGGGGCAAGGGTTAGGGTTAGGGTTAGGCTTGCCTGCCAAAAGGAAAAACTTACCTTCATTCTTACTGGTGAGACCTGAATCAGGGGCATGAGAAAATAAATTAGATATATATCCACTTTGCATATTACTAGGATATTGCTAGTGGCCACATAACTGCATTTCTAACCTTTATGAAGTGTTCAGCAATGCTGCACTAATTTAGCAAGAAAGACATAAGAAGCTGTATGCCAAGCTAACTAGGTGACCTGAACCACTAGGGAAATTCTCAAACTATAATTGTTTCCACATATCTCATATTATGAAACTATTCAAAAACAACTACAAAAACAAACCTTTGGAGCAAAGTTCTGATATACCTGATTTCTCATCAGGTTTTTTGTTTTTAATAAGGAAAACTGGCTAGGTATCCCTCCTAATTTTCATTTCCTCAACAGCTTTTGCCAATAGTTGGTTTTGAATCAATAGTAAACTAACTCTAAAAGGACAACTGGTACATGTTTGATTTCTACTTTTTTTCACTTTTGCAAGAATATGGCATTATTACGCACCTTCTAGTTACTTGTTTATGTGGAAAATATCAGACTATGGGTTGAAGTTTATCAACTTAGCAAATTTAACTTAATTGTCTAGAACATGGTTGTACTGTGCAAAACAGAAGCTCAACTTCAAAAAACACACATTTTAGTATATTTGTGTTACTGAAGCTTTAGCTGATGTGTAGATATTAGTATTACAACAGCAGCAATAACAGAGTTTCAATTTGCTTATCAATGTTCACTAGACCACACAGGTTTTCCTTAATCAGATACTCTGCTATCAAAACTGTGCCATTTTTCACTGCTCCTTAGAAAAGAGTTGTTAGATGAAAACATTATCAGTCAATATTTACTTTAAGGAGACCTCCTTGTGAACCACCTATAGAAAAGCCAGGGTGATCCAAGACAAGACAGATATAACTATAATACCCATCCTTCATAGCTATGTTGAAGTGCAAATTGGGGTAGGTGCAGCAATTTGCACCTACTAGAGTTCTTTGCTGTATACCCTATTAAAGATGCAAGAGTCCTCTTCCTTGAATTTGGTCTGTAAGTTTTACAGTCTTTATAGATACTAGCCTTTACAAAACTACCTTAAAAGCTCCCAAATCAGCAAGGTCCACCTTACACATACAAAAGAAGAAATCCTTAAATATAAATACCATGCAGTAAATATTATAAAGGAAATGTTACTTGTCACTACCCTGTATGTGAATTCAAGTATACATTTATATTTCAATTTGACAACAATCTGCACTACTGGTAATGGATATTGGAAATACATTACATGGGCAACTAGTACTCAAACTGAGAATACAACACACTTCACGCAGACGAGGTTGGAGACGCAAGAAAAAGAAACTGGAGATTTTAATCACGGAAATTTCAGGGAACATTTTAATCAGAGTTGTTAAATCTTTAGAAAAGGTCCTCATAAATTTCTATAGATTAACATACAGGAAAAGCGTAGATTTCTTATGTATTTCGCATAATGCAGTAGAAATACATAGGGAGCATAACTTAAAGATCGGGCAAGTTGGAGGCGGAGTTACAGTGGAGTTCCAGTTACAGTGGAGATAAATGGAGAGGTGAGAAAATGAGAACAGGAGAAGGAGTTTGGGTTCCAGAGCTCAAAACAGCTTTGACTGCTTGATAATCATACTATTTTTCATTTTTTGGCTAATGTGAATTGATATATTTGGAGCCAAAATACTTTAAAGTGTAATTTAACAGAATCAAAACAGAATTTCAACAGAACCATCACCAAATCTGGTTACCAGTGTTTCTTAGGGATGGAATAAAAGATCACACTATGCTTTTAACCATTTCCAGGTCTCTTGCACCTTGTCGTTTTTGTAGCTAAATTCTATTAGCTGTAAACTTGGTCAAACAGCAGAAACACAACCAGTCTCACACCTCCACCCAGTTTATCAGGTCACCACTTCTTAACCCTCATGATGTCACAGATCAATAAGCCTATTCATTTCAATGCTTCTTATTCTAACTCTAAGTTTTGTTCATCTTGAATCTGGGTTCTGTTCATATTTGCATGAATCTTTATGTGATCTCATGTCCCCTTATAGGGGAAGGACAAACAAAAGCAAACCCAAATGTACATTCAACAATGTTGGCAGGGGCTCCAGCAAGCACCAGCTGACCACACTTTGCTCATCCTTTGCCTTCTTCCCTAGTAAAGCCACCATCCCAGTAGGTGGTCCCCCCTAAATTGTGAAATGGTCTGGCAAAAGAAATTCATCTGATATCCCAGAATACTACCTTCAAGACGGAGTTAAAAGACGAATCTCTTCCAACATATGACAAATTCATGGAGATCAAGGCTAGCAATAACTAGTTGTTACAATAGTTTAATAGCAGTATTGCTTAATTGCTGACTTTATCACTGGATTCTGAGTAGCTTTAAAGCCTCCACAAACTTTACTGAACAGTAAGTGTGTTCTTGTGTGTTATAGATTCATAGACTCATATGCCATATGTTTAATGTTACTAAGCAACTAGGCCTAGATAGTACAATCAAGTATTCAAGAGTGAGTGCATTTGGCACTTCCATCAATATGTGTGCTTCCACATTATTTTGGCCTATGTATGCCCCTGATTTTTATCATCACAAATGAAATAAAATTAATAGTAAATGTTTAATTTTTTTTGGCAGGAGGCTGAGCCCCACCCACCCACCCCCAGATTATGAGGCCCTGGGCTGCAGCCCACTCAGCCCATATGTAATCCGACACTGATTACTATCAGGATCAGAACCAATATATTGCTCTGTATCAGTAGTGCAGGTGCTACTATGTTTATACTCTGCTTGTGGGCATTCTTTGCGCACTGGTTGGACATTCCAGAAACAGAATGCTGGATTGGATATTCTATGGCCTGATCCAGAAAGGCTTTTCCTATGTTCTTCATTTCCGCAACAAATGCCCCAGCTTGCAGTAACATTACAAGGCAAATAAGGAATTAGGAACATCAGGATGTAATGCGTCGCTCCACCTTCACCTGTTTTAAAGAAGGAACAACAAAATTCCCAGGTGCTTACAAGAAGCTAACTGTTTTGGCAGGACTCACAGCTCAGGCTCTGAGAATGAGATGCATGAAGGGGAGTTGACTGACCCTGGCAGTCCTGACAGCCCCAATTCTGATAACAAAATGGTTGTTGTAATGGACGTGGCTCCAACTGCAGTCCCAGTTTCTTTGTGCCCATCTGTGCCTGCTCAGGATGAGATTACTTCAAGGACAGCTGAGGGGCCCAGTCAACCTGCCAGTGGGAATGTGAAGAACAACAACATCCAGGGGGTAAGGAGTTTAGAGATAAGGAGTCTCTTGGATGGAGAACTCCAGCCTCCTGAGGAGGTGGACCCAAAGGTGTGTCATCACATCCGTAGGGTGGTCCAATTAGGATCTCAGAGAGAAGAACGCAGATGTGCCCGGTTTCACAGAACCCCTCCTTCCCAAGACAGGCACAGAAGAGTTCATAAGCAAAGCTTTGGGTGAAGGAGGGCAGAGAGGTTTTAGCATTTCATTATGTGTATACTCAGAGACTTCTATGGAGAATAAAGACATTTACAAGAAGTGCTGGAGAGTCTGTTGCTGCTGCGGGGGGAGGTGGGCACCTAGTTCACAACAGCAAGGTTTATCAATTCTCAATCTCTCCAAGTCAAACATGGCTTCCTCTGCTTGCTATACATCTGAGTTGCTGGTGATGAAGCAGGTTGGGAGACAGCTAGAGCGTAGGTGTAGAAAAACTTGTGCTTGGTTATGCTCCTACTTGGCCAGCCAATTCCAGAAGGTGGTGCTGGAGGATTGTGGCTCTGCACTATGGCAATTATGCCATGGAGTCCTGCAGTGTTCCATTGTATCCCCCATGCTAGTCAACATCTGCATGAAACTGCTGGGAGAGGTCATCCAGAAGTTTGGGCTGAGGTCTCACCAGTATGCTGATGACACCCGGCTCTACCTCTGTTTCTCATCTATTCCAAGTGAGGCAGTGATGGTTCTGAATCAGTGTGTGGACAGTGTGATGGTCTGGATGAGGGCCAATAAATTGAAACTTAATCCACATAAGATGAAGGTTCTGTTGGAGGGAGGTTCAGCTGTCCCAGTGAGTGATATTCACCCTGTTCTGGAAAGGGTTGACTCCCCCTCTAAGGAACAGGGTGCATAGTTTGGGAATGCTCCTTGACTCAGACTTATCCCTGGAATTCCAGGTGACTATGGCAAGGAGCACATTCTCTCATCTCCAGTTGATTCATCAACTATGTCTTTATCTGGATGAGCAGAACCTAACAACAGAAATTCATGCTTTGGTAACTTCTCAATTGGACTGCTGCAACATGCTCTAGGTGGGACTACCCTTGAAGATGGTCTAGATACTTCAGTTGGTACAGAATAGAGCTACAAGACTGCTCACTAGGACTGGCAGATGTGATCATATAATGCCTGTCCTATATCATCTCTACTGATTACCAACTGACGTCCAGGCCCAATTTAAGGTGTTAACCTTAACATATAAATCCCTTAATGGGTTATAGGGCCTAGATATTTGAAGAAACATCTCCTTCCATATAAACTTGTCCAAACTTTAAGATTTTCCACTGAGATCCTTCTTTAGGAACCCTCCTTTGAAGGCTGTTAAGAAAGTGGCTACCCAGAGAAGGCCTTTTCTGTGGTAGAATCCTAGCTTTGGATCTGTCCCCAGAGAGGCGTGCCTGGTACCAACACTTTATTCTTTTTGGCACCCAACCAAAACCTTTTTATTTTCCCAGTACTTTTAAGGATTGATGGGTGTTAAATTGGAATTTAATTTTTATACTGTATTTTAATATGCCGTTATTGATTTTTGAGTCTGTTTGAAACCTGTTTTGGGCATAGATGAGGTAAAAATATTTTAAATAAAGAAGCCACACGTCTTTTTAGACTGACTGAGGGAACATCAGATTATTTAACTCTTGTATGCAAGCATCCCTTTAACTTATAATAACCTTCAGAAGTGAATATGGTCTAAGTTGTACAACATTTTCTTAGCATCATTATTATTAATGAAGATTTCAATGATGAAGCCAAAGTTTGAACATCTTCCCAAACAAATGCAAAACTTGATGTCTGGGCAACTAACTTTACTATCCATGGCATCTTGACTATTTTTCCTATTCCTTATATGCTAGTGTTGATTATATTCATTTAATTTGTTGAAAGATTGCATGTCTGTGGCAGGATACTTCCAGGATACTGCTATTTAATTTGATTTTTTTCATTGTCTTTCTCTGCTTGAAATTCTAAGCCCTATAATATTCCTGCCTTTAATGTAGCTGTAGTTCTGCCTCAGTTTCACTTCTTGGCTCTCACGCAGCACAGCTATTGACTGTGTTTCTGGATTATCTCTGACTTCCCATTTCTGACCCTGCTTGACTCCTGGCTTGGGAATGCTGCTACGTATTCAGTAACCCCTGACTCCCTGGCTCTGAGCCCTACTCCTGTGCCAAGTAGTAGCTGGAGTTCAATTACCACTGCTCCTAAAAGAGGCTTTCTGTGGCCCTGACAGCTTGTCTCACTGCATTCCATCAAGTACAGTGAATCAACGAAGACATTCACACAAACACAGCTCAGTGCTGGTATAGAGGATACCAGAGAAAGCTGTGGAGGGACTGAACTATCATCTGCAGAAAATAGCCTCGGCTCCTGAGGCTCATAGCTACTGTTTTCAGTGGTATGAACAGCTTTTGCAAAACCTGGGCGTTTTGTCATGACAAAGGTTTAGAATGCTTTCTTTCTGTTATGGACTTTCATCCTGGTGTAGCAAAGTGAAATGGTGGCAAGAACACCAGCTCTTTAGACCACTGCTGCTACCTCAGTGTTCTGTTGCCTTTGTCTGTTGCAATGCAAAAATGGAAGTTTTGCTTGAGTGCAAAAGTATAGCAGTAAGTCATAGGAGGTGGGATATGATGATCACCACTCAATTGCTTAGCTATATGAAGAACGATTCCTCTTCCCTTGCCACATTTGCTTTAACATTTTTCTACAAAACACTACTTCTGTACTCTTCTAGAGTTATTTATGCTCATCAGCTCTGATCATTTGCTGAACAGCATGCAAAATGTGCAGGACTTCAGGTGACAGGCATGGAGTGTTACACCTGTGCAGCAGCACCCTTTTGCAGCTCTGGTAGTTTCCAGGAAATCCAGTTATTAGCACTCTTTATGTTGAAGTGAAAATAATAAGAATAAAAATATTTTTATATAAAGTAATACAAGCACAGTCTATTAAAATTGATGCCATATTAATAGTGTTCCAGAAGCATGTGGCTAAACAATGAAAAAACAATGCAAAATTTCAAGCAACAGACATTTGTTTTTAAAAAGTCTATTTTAAGAAAGAAGTTCATCTACTATTGTAGCTCTTTCATCAAATAAAAAGCATAGTATTTTCAAAAATATCAGTAACATAAAGAAATTAAATTGGACAAAATATAGTTAGCTTAGCCACACCATTTTGAAGATAATCGAAACTCTGCCTAAAAATCTAAAAGGGAGCAGTTTAGGTAAAGCTTGGTGCTGAATTTTGGGACAGTATTCTTATGGTCTTGGTAACCACTCCTATTGACTGATGATGTAATTGCACTATAAACCAATATATTACCATATTTTTACTGAGTGCTAAGCACTGATTTTGGATTTAATTGTACACAAATAGGCTGATTAAGAAAAACAGTTGTATCTACAGAACTAGAAAATTGTTACAGAACTAAAGCACAATTTCTTAAGTGACACAATATTCATTAGCACGATAATGTTTAAACATCTATGCCAATATTCCTGGATATCACTCAAGATTTTTATCAGTCCAAATAACAATAAATTGTTTTAGGGACAAATGGGGCAGGGCCAAAATACTAACCATCTTTACAATGACCATTACAGTTCGCAGTATAGGAAAGCTATCATTGTGTTATTTACTTTTAAGGAAAATAGGTAATGTTTTTTTTAAAGAGGGGAACTTGGCGAATAACAAAACATCAAAGCAGACCATTCTGTCATGTCTCTGCCATGCATTGTGCCTATCATAACTGTTTGACTATCCTCAGAACCTTTAGTTATCTCATGCCCCTTTTGGCAAAGAGGCACAAAATATCTACTTCTCACCCTTAGCAGAAACAATTAAAAAACAGATAAAAGAAATCTGTTCTAGGCAATAACAGCACGATGTCTTCATCCTCCAAGAATAACAAATGAGGTCAAATGCAAATTCCAAAAGTGGAGTTATATTGTTCTGTGCAGCAATTTTCATCAGAAGGGGAGCTCATTCTTACGCAATGATGTGTTCATCTGAATATGCCCAAAGCACTTCTGAATTCCTTTGCAGCTAAGGAACACTGCTGCAAATGGAGCCACTGACAGCCCAGCATCATGCATTCAGCTCTGAGGGAAGAACAGCATTCAGAATGCTAAATAAACATCTCTCAAAATAAGGGTTTTAATATAATATAAGGACCGCTTTAATTTGATGTCTTGGTGACCTTAATTTTGAAATGCTAAAGACTGAATAGGCCAAACTCTGCAAAACCAAAAAATTCTAAGTAAATCTGTCATTAAACTAGATTGATTAAAATTTAGACATTTAATTAAAACTATGTTAAATTCATTGTCTAAGATAATTTATTTGTGTTTGGAGGGTTCCACACATAAGTGTGCGCACACACGCACACACACAACATCCCTTTATCGGCTTTTAGTTCAGTTTTCACACAACACACACAAAACTGATTCATTCTATGCACTAGCATAAATAAAAACAGAATCCTTCTAACACGAAAATTTATAATAAAACATAAAGACTGAAAAAGAGTGTATACTCAGCTCAGTGCACATTAGCATGATCTAACATATGCAGTAGCCCTGGGCTTCTGTGCAAAATTGTGCTGCTTCAGCAAGACGGAGTTAGGAATGGGAGGAAAATGACATATGTTTGGGAATATACAGCATGCCACAGTATCACATACAGGCCAGAATAGCAGCACTGCAGTACAGTTATTAGAAGCAAAAGGATTAGCATGCAGACATGAAATTCCAGTTAAATATATGCCTTATAAAATAAATGCTACTCAGCAAGCCTCCTAGGTGCAAGTAGATTTGGGGGTTGGGAAGATACTTTGATAAATGCTATCCTTAGTGTGCTTTGAATGTGTACTGCCAGCACATACTCAAGATTCCACAAAACAGAAGTGTGTGTGATTGGCACATTCCAGATAGCATGATACAAAACCATACTGACAATACAATATTTGTATTAGCATGTTCTTTTCATTGCTTGCCAGTGAGTAGCTCATTCTCTTTAGCATAACAGTTTAGCAACAAATAATCTCACAATTGCTAAGGGACATTTGCTGCTGAACATATAAAAACACTAATTTTGCTACTGTTGTGCAAAATTAAAATAGTTTATGATTTGTTTAGAAGGTTGACATAGGTGGTCAGACACTGTGAACAGAATGCTTGGCAAATGCTGCACCTTTGGTCTTATCCAGCATGGCTCTTACGTTCTTAGCCTTCCTCTCTCTGCAATGGCTTATATACTCTTAAAAATATAAATTTGCCATTAATTAGTTTTAAACAAACGAAAACCATCCTAATCCTATGCATGTTTCCTTGGGAGTAAACCCCAGTATGTTCATTAGTGCTTACTCCCAGGGTAATGCTTATGAAATAGAGGCCTAAATATTCTAAGAGAAAAGCTACACAATCAGAAGAGTAACAAGATAGATATAAGTTGTTTATACTCACAGCAGTATTTCAAAACAAGCTCAAAGATACAATAAAGCAATGCAGTTTTCTGTTTATTATTGATAATAAGCAAACTGAAATCAAAGAAACTTGTCTGACAGCACAGTCCTATACATGTATATTCAGAAGAATGTCCCACTGAGTTCAATTAAGCTTACCCTCAGATAAGTAGATACATGATTGCAGCTGGGGAAATACTTGCCTTTAAAAGTTTGCAACTAATAGTACTATATACAGCTAATCACATGAACACACATGGCTTATCATGTCTTCAGTGTTACTTGTATGCTGCTAACAACATAAGAAGTTTTTCCCAAAAGCCTATTTACATAAAGAAACAGCTCAGGACTTCTTGCAGAAATATATCATGCTCAGCTTGACATTATAAAATCAAGCATGAGGCTCCTGTTCTTCTCTCATTAACCATTCCCATGTAATATGCATACTGGCCCATAGAAAATCATATTAAATCCAATGCAAGTTTAAAAGAAACATAAAGCATACAGAAAAAGGTAATTCGTGCTTTCGCAAAAAGCAAGTATGTCATCTGTTCATCAGTGAAAACTGCAACAGCAGACATGAGCCGAAGAGAATAGGTTCTGTTCTCATGGCTGAGAATAGTAAACTATCTTGCAGGCCTTGGGTTATGCACTTGGGATATGCAGTGTTTTGCGTGGATAATGTACAGTTCAACCATTTTCATTTATTTTGTCAAACTTCGCCAAAAATACACCTTAAGTCCTAAATAAAAAATACAGTATTTTAACTACAAGTTGTAATATACTAAACTGAGTTATGCTACTACAGAATTAACATAGTTACATCATTTTGAAAAGCTGATCAGTGTTAATTACCACTAGTAATGATCACACAATTTAGAAGTCACTGAAACTTGTTTTAAAAATATAAAATAATGGTAGATAAACTGAAATAAAAAGCAACAAACAATAATAATCTTATACTTAAGTTTATGTGCTGCACTTTGTGCCATATCTCCAAATTTTCTCAATAAAGACAGATTACATTTTTTGTTCAGTGCATATTACTTGCTCTCTTTTCTAGAATATTTCTGATAAAGCACTGCTATTATAAAAACACTGTTTTCTTTTTTCCCTGCCCATCTTCACAATGGTTCCAACTAAATATTTTTGTTTGCTTCCTTAAATACTTCCTCATTTATAAAAGTTCTAAATATCAGTTATGAGGAGGATGTCTACTAATTAATTACCATGAAAGATGCCAATTAATATAGAATGCAGGTTAGCTTTAAACACATATGAGAACCTAAGTACAATGAACAACCACTGTCTGTAATTGACAGATTCCTCTTTCTCATCACTCCCTAAAAAACAATGGCAACCCATAATGATATAGAGCTTAAAACCGGCTGGCTTGCTGCAGAGCACCAGCTAATCATTCATAATGTGTCTACTTAATAAGCTTATTGAAAAGTCCTAAGCACAGAAAGACATCCGCCCCCCCCACCATTCACACATACCCCAAGGATATGGCTTCTGTATATTTTGCAAATTCAAGACAGGACTGCTAATTTACACACTACAACAAATTATTTATGGTTAAGCAGTCACAGCCTTGTGCACTGCCATATTCAAAGAGCAATTATATTGCTTCACAAATATTCTATGAATATTTCATAAGTGTATGGAATCTATATCTGATCATTCTAGCTAAGGCTTTCCAAAGGTGCCCATATTGCATGTTTTAATGTAGTAATGCAGTCATTTAATTCCTGCAGAGCAACTTTAATTTAAATACATCTCATAATGCAACAGATGACCAATAGAAGACTCATTTCTACTACAAACATCTTAATATTTCAAGGTCTGTTTATGTGGGATTATTCATTGAAAACAAGCACATGCACATACTGCTGTCATGAACATTCCAATGCTCAAGGGGAAAATGCCACTTTCCTACTTACCTAGCATTATCCAATGTTTGTGCAAAAAGATCATTTGGTAAAATATTTGGAGGAGATGAAAAAACCCCATGAAAATGTGATAACACAGAATTGCAGACCTGGCGCAATGTCTCAAATTGCATTTTTCTTTCTTCCTTTCTATTCCTCCTTACCACCTGTGTAAAAAGTCATCTGTTTTGCAGTCACTATCAAATGCAGATACGCCAATCAAGTTCCATATTTCTCTTGATCTCGATAAAAACTGTGACTAAATAAGAAGCAGTTGATAGCTAATTGTACAGTCATTATTCTTCTAATTCAGTCGTAGAAGATTTAGCACACGCACTGCTTTCTCTTCACTGTAGCAAGAATTCCAAACAGCAGCGATTTTTTTTGGGCATTCCCAGCTGAAGTGTGAAGCTGAGCTGTTTTCATATACTCTACTCATATTTCTTTAAGCTTCTTTAAAACACACAGTGTATAGATGCTGTCGTCAGGAGTTTCAGCACATCTGGCTGCCAGCTATAAAATCTCAGAAGTAATAAAAACGAGGACAAGGCATCCTCACACAGCTACTACTGTCTGAAAGGAGGAGGGAGGAGCAGGAGGAGGGGGATTTCTGCAGCTTCTGCTCCTCCTCTCCTCCCCAGTAAAAATGACTAACACCAATGACAGTATGCATAGGTCTCTCTTTCCTCCTCTTAGAACTTGAAGGCAGTACATAGGGTAGAAAGACCCCTCTAAAAATAGCAACCATATTCTTCAAATGATAACATGCAGCATGCTGAATATAACAATAGGCCCTTTGTTTCCACTTTTTGAAAAGCTGTATATCTTGTGTAAGATAAAAAGGTAGTTCTGTTATATTCTGTTCTGAATTTATTTCCATGAACAATTAAGAACAAGCCTACATTTGCTTATTGTTATATTACTTATAACACATAATGTGCTCACAGAATTAAGACAATGGTTGGTCATTGTCCAATGACCAATTTACAAAACCTTCCAAAACAATTTGCCACTTAAAACATGCAGTATATTCCAAAAGCAAAAATGTGCTTCACCCTGTGGAAGCTTACAGCATTCTATTCACCAGTGTTAATCACAATCAAACCAGTCAAGTATTCTGTTCTGTACCTATCAGTCCTTTCAGCAAAACATAGGACTGTAGATCTATCACTTCAATCCATGTACAGTGCAGCAAGACAGTGACTTCTCTGCATGACTGTTCATCTAAGAGAGCACAGTTAAAGGTTTTATAGTGTAGTGTGTATAGCAGATGAAACCTAAAATACAACCATCTTTGAATACAAATGATCAGTCTCCTGTTATTCACTATTCTGTTAGGCAAAACTGCAGTTTAAGAGTATAATATATGGTATCACATTAAAGGAGAAAATACAAATTAAGACTGGTCTTAGATTTCTATTTTTCTCTATCCTGTATTTTATATTATAACAACCACTTACAAACTCCCCACATAACATAAAATACAATGGGTATTATTAAAGCCTGCACACTGAAAATGATTCCAGCTCCTAAGGAAAAGGAATTAAGCAAGTTGAACTAATTAAAGAAGTGCTATCATAGGCTCAAAAGGGATCCCCTACCGGGCCAAATGGAGTATAGGCACAACACTCGGCATTTCAGAGAGAAGGGCTGAAAGATGGAGGAAACATGGAAGAAAGAGGCAAACATGGGTCTTAGCAGGTATTCCACACCAACATGTGTTAAATAACTATTCCAGTGCCTGATGCAAGATTAATCAGATATTATTTCACATTTTTAACCAGAAGAACAAAGTTATATTTTACATTTTCTAGAAACATGATTCATTGAAATATCTGAATATTTGTCAGATTCAACAAATATGTGGACATGCCATAGGTATAATCTTTTTCATTTTTATTTTTGCAATGAATCAGTACCATGTCCTAGATAAGTTTAATTAACTCATAACAGTGCTGAAATGAGGCAATATTAATCTCAGTACTGCCAATGTTATTGGCATTCAGTCTGCATGTTTCAGTCTTAATAATGCAGGATGGCTAAAGGTTAGTAGTAGGAATGGATGAATCTATTTCAGTTTCTATAATATTTATCCCTCCCTAACAAAGGAATAAACACAAATTAATTTCATCCAACCTGTTTCTACTTCAGTTTGTATTTTTTAAAGTCCACACAAATACAAAATTATAAACATTTTGCATGCAATTTCTCTTAATATATACATTTTGCAAGCACTGTCCTCTATGCATTTCATTCATTTTATTGGACTGCTGCATTGCAAAGTTAGAGAAGTGAAAATTAAAATGAATTCTTATTTGTATATTCAAGAAGTACAAATTATGAAGGTCCATATTAAAATATGTCAACCAAATTTCTCCCCCACCCATTTGGAAGCACAGTACAGCTGTGACAGTTGTACAGTCCTGGACAGTTGCAAAAAGAGGTGGTCCCAAGTAGCATCAGGCCCTTTTCCTCACTGGTAAAGAATGCCGACCACAGGAGGCATCAGCATGAAATATGGGAAACCTAATGAACCTAGACTCTTCAAAATGTTCTGGCCAGGAAAGGTAGAAAATAGGGGAAAGGAACATGGATAAGGACAACAGGGAGATACTCATGGGAGTTGACAGAGTGAGATGCACAAGCAGCACAAAAAGTGAGATGCTGTTGGGAGGTAAAGCAACTGCAATAGGAGTCATCATATTAACATGTTTGTGAATGACTGTCAGGTCTATAAATTTGGCAAGTCTTGCCAAACAATTGTTATGTGAAAGTAAAGGGAAGTAGATTCTTAAAAGTCACACAAAGGCATATCCGTCCTTTTGCATTCTTTGCAATTGCATGTTGTCATTATCTGCATTTAAACAAGAAAAAGGTAGCTGTGCTTACCCAGAACGAATTAGAAATTTGTTTGGTAAGATGAGAACTTGTCCTTTCTATTCTTCTTTCAAAACCATTTGAAGATTTTTAAATGGTCTGTTTGATTTGGAATTACCCTTATGCTATTTCACAATTCTTTGCTTCAAAACAGTTTTTACTTTGTTTCAGAGAAATGCTGATATTGTGAGAATGGGCATATATCTATTGGCAGTTAATTGGAATATATTAATGGGATTTAGGAAGCTGCCTTATACAGAGTCAGACCATTAATCCATATAATCCACTATTGTTTACCCTGACTGAAGTGGCTCCCAGATTTTCAGGCAGGATTCTTTCCTCTCTCTACCTGATGTCAGGGGCTGAAATGGGAAAACTAATGTATGCAAAACTGCATGCATACTTCATTACTGAGCTACAGTCCTTCACCTGAAAAGATAGGGCACTTCTTACAAGGGATGAACATAAGTCCAATAATGGTCAGGGTTGGTTCTAGAATATTTTGTTCCTAATTTACTAAAAGCCATGTTCTTATAACCAGGGGTAGATTTTTGGTTTCCATTGTTTTTCTCATGGAAGCATTTGAAGAAGAGTCTACTTGTTACCCACAAATATTTGCATGCAATGACAAGGAACTGGGATTACTAAAATCTTGGTGAGGGTCTGAGTAAGCTAGAAATCAAATGGCAGAGCAATATGCTATCGTACCATATGATTGCATTTAACTTCAAAATAGGAGCCAATATGTTAAAGTACATGCAGTTATGATCACATAAGGATGTAACCTGCTGGTTTGGCACAGTGGTGAGACCTCTGAGACTAACACTTCTGACCTGAACCATGGTGTTCTCAAGTCGTTCAGTCCTTTCTGGCCTCAAATCCCTTATTGATTTTGTTTGCTAAAATGAAGGAAATTCTGCTTTCCTTGATGTGGGGGAGGGGAGACCCTCTTTCATATGCCCAATGTTCAATCGTGTATACATTTTATTTACTTATTATGATCACAAACCAGGACAATTAATAAGCAGATAAAATAGAAGTAGAAAAATTAAATCATAGTAAAAACAAGAACAATTTATACAGTATTTTCTCTCAAGAAGTTGACCACATTTTTTCTAATCTGCATTGCAGCAATTGTTTATACATGGCCTATGATACAAGAGAGTGACCTGGTTCACATGACAAGAGAGCCCACCATGAGCTAATTTACTGGTATTTCATGCTGGGTACCTAACAGAGCTACAATATATACCAATGTATAATACACCAAAAATAGCAAGACAAAAATTAGGAAGTAGTATTATATGCCAGGTGAAATTTGTTCATCATATTATGTTCATTGTTTTTTTTAAATCATAATAAAGACAATTGTATTTACAAGCTTGTTTTTGTGAATAATCTGGCCATCTTCCCGAACAACGCCAGCCAGACAGCCTCTTTGCAGGCTGCCATCAGACTCCAAATTGGAGAGGTAATGGGACTATTAGCTAGAGCACAGTAATGTGATGTCATGAAAATCTAGAAGCTTCTGGCTGACAAATACCCATATGTACTGGTGTATAAGAGCCCCTTGAAATTGAAAAGAGAAACACAACATTTGAGAGATGTCTTATATGCCCAACATATGACAAGCACCAGAAAAATAGTCCAAAAATATCAACCTTACGTTATACACCAGTATAAATGGTACTTGTGTTCTGAAAAGTTGAGCAGCAGAGCCTATTTTGGGGTTTAACAAGCCTACAACAATATTCCTACCACAATACATGGATTATTGGGGGTTGTCTAAGCCTTCTTGCCTGGCCTGTGAGACAAAAATCAGTGGTCACAGAGAAATGGCAAAATCTTTCAGGCTCCCAGACCAAGAATTTGTTACTACATCACTAAGGGGAAGCATAAAAAGTAATGAAATTATTTAATCTAGGATTCAGCCAATACTCATTTTATTTTATTGCTTCTGCAACAACTTGTTCATAGGATCACCCAAAAGCAGTATTTTTGCATACACTGGTATCCAGTAGGTTATCCACCTTCCATGATCAGGCTCATATTTAGCAACTTTTAAGAGTGTTAGCAACATGGCCCCAGTTAGGAGGCTTCTACCATATTGGCAAGCTGCCAAAGAAAGCTTATTAACTGAGAAGTGTGCCCTGATATGGCTCTATTCTTCCTTCTTAAAATCAACTAACTAGCAGAGAGGCCTTAACAGTGATAGGTGAGATGATGAAGATTCTGCTAAGTGTAATCTCCAACTCTATGTCACCCTGGACAAATTATCCCCTTTGCAGGCACAGATGCAACCTGCACACAGAATACACAATATCCTGCATGTATCAGTGAAATCTATAGTTACATTTTTGATAACTTTTTCAGAATGAAAAGGAATATCCTACTATTTATATAAAAGCAGCTTTAAGTGTCTATTACCATCTCAATTTTCACTTCAAACAACTTTTAAGACTGTAATAAACCTTGGGAATTCTAAATGAGGTGAGGTCAGATGTATATAGGAGTCAACAAGTAAACTGTATTTATTTTGGTGTAGGATCTCTACTCCTCCAGTACATTTGCTCTTCTGAGAACAAGATCTACTACCAATATCATTCCAGGTGTAACCCCACATCAGTGGGGCAGGACAGTAGCCAAAGAACATCTGAACAAATAAAAAAGAGAACAAGAACTTTGCCCATTTGTAATTTTTTTAGTCAATTCTTCAAAAATAAATTAAATTATCAAAGGGTCATTCTAGAATAACTGTTGATAAAGTTTGCTCAATTATCTTGCTTTTAGGTGGGGCACTGCTTGCAAATAAACCAAAATGAACACAGATTTCTGGCTCCTACCTCAACACACCATAAAATACCATTACTCATCTTGTAAAGCAGAGAGAGTTAAAGTCTCTCTCTGCATATATACATTTTAAATGGGGTGGTGACCCAAGACTCATTTATTACCATTTAATGAAAATGTAATAGAAGAACAAGGAGATGAGGCCCACCATGTATCAAGTATAAATTCTGGAAAGACATAAATTGCATTATCTGCTACTTAAATGGATGAAGACTGAGCTCAGCTGTTCTTGTTATAAAGTTATAATCAGTTAAAAATTATTACTCTACGATCCTGATTCCATTTTCTAGAGTTTTCTTGCTGCCTTTCACTCACCAACCAACAATTCCCTCATGGTAAATTAGAATGAAGCTGTCAAGAATGGGAAGGATTCCAAACTGAGAGGAAGGCAGACAAAGAAGGATGCTACAACTGGACTGTTCCCTTCTCTCCTAACATGGCCATTGCCTTTAATTGCCTTGCAAGAATGACCTTATGAATGGTTTTATTTTAATATAGTTTATTGTATTTTGCAAGTCACCTTGGAAAGATATATATCCCAAAGGGTAGGATAAAAAATGTATTAGTTTATTAATAATTAAAGCATTAATTCTTGGAATAGTCAAATGAGTAAAATGTAGAATGAACAATTTAAACATGTTTAAAATAAATAATTAAGAATCAAGAAATTGACATGTTCATCATAACTAAAGACAATGCCTAATTTAGTAATAGTCTTTTTAGCCATTGTATGTTCAATTTTTAGGGCTTTCAGCACTAATACATAAAATGAGCAACCAAGTTTATACATGGAGAAATTTCCTAGTCAGCCACACAACTTTTCTTCCATACAATCTAAAATAACTATTACGAGATCATATTCCTATTTAATTATATTTATAATAGTCCCTTCAAGTTCTTTTTTTCATAACTGGAGAATAAAGTATGCTATATATGCCTGGATATCTAAAGGAGCATATACTCCCATATACACCTACCTGTACCCTTTGATTATCTACAGAAGCACTTCTCTGTGAGAGCTCTTTAACCCTCAAAGGAAGTTACAAGGGTTGCTACAGGAGGAAGGGCCTTTATAAAACCAAGACCCAGAGAGATGTGTCTGGCACAAATGTTAGAGACCTTTCGGAACCAGGTTAAAACCTTTTAATTTTCCCACCATTTTTATGGTTAAATAAAATGCCATTTAGGACAAAGTCTAAAAAAATGCCAATTGTAAGCATAGGCAGGCTGTGTGTGAGAGTGCAAGTGTGTGTGTTGTTCTTATGTACTATTTAAAATTGTTCAGATGTATGTGTCTCTGTATGTGATGTTGGTTTATATATTTGCATGTAAATGGTTTTTACACTATATATAATTTATTTTAACTGCATTTAATGTTTTTTAAACTTCTTAGAGAATGTCAGCCCCTGACTAGTGTAGGAATGTTAAAACTGGGAAAAATAAAGCATTTGTTTAGTATGGCTGCAAGGGAGGTTGCTACTTTACAGAATTACTACAGAAAGATCATTGCACTGTGTATTTGTGTGCTTAGTATTTATAAGATCCCTGTAAATACATCTGAAAATCTATTTTCTGTCCACCCCTGAGAAAAATCCTAATGAAATCAAGATGCACTATTAATATTGGATTATATTGTCCCCATAAGTGATATTTTGAAAACTATGAAGTCTTATGAAACCAAAGTATTTTGAGCTGGCTTAGAATAGATGGGTAATTAAAATGCATTCACATTTCAAAGAAAATACGCAGGGAGAGTGCGAGATGAATCAACACAGCTGCTTACATTTTTGCACTGTCTTATGGACATGACAATGAGGACTGTCCACCTTCTTAATGTGCACCTTAAGATGCACACCTTAATGTGGTAAGGGGGTCTGAAAGTTTTAGAAACGCCGAAAGCCATGCTGCCAGGAGATCAGACTGCCTCTAGGTTGGTGACCTAGCAGGGTAACCTAAGGCAGAATGGTCAAGGAGGATTTACCAGGCTAAGATGCATGCACAATCTTCAAGAGTAACAGTCACATCAGCAGAAGGGAATGAATATTGCTAATGGTGATGAGGGAGGAAAAGCTCCTGAAGGGCAGCTATTGGGCAGCAGCAATAGCTGACAGTGACACAAGCTGAGGATCTTTCACAAAAGTGGCAAGGATGCTCAAGCTAACCCTGGTTAATACTTAGTGCAGAAGAAAGCAACAGTAAACTAATTCTGAATATATCTTATGTTCTAAACCCTAATATGAAATAATCCAAAATGTAATAAGAGATATTGCCAGAAGATGAGACTCCCAGGGCTGAAAGCACTCCGCCTGCTACTGGAGAAGAACGAAAGATAAAGAAATGGAACAATTAGACATCATAGGACTTGGGATGAACAAGCTAAGAAGTTGGGAATGGCACATTTTCAGCGAGACAACACTAAGTATTTTAGTCCAGAAATGACAAACTCAGAAGAAATGGACTGGCTCCAATGGTGAGGCAATATGTAGCATAGGCAGTAAAGGGGCATGATACAAAGTTGGAGCAAATAATATAAGTCAGAATTATCAGAAAACCTATCAACATAGCCATCAGTCAACTCTACAGTACAACAATAGATACTGAAGAAGAAGAAATAGAAAATGGTTCTGCAAGAAGATGCTTCAGGCAACCATTCAGATGACTATACACATGGATATCACCAGGTGCCCTTACAGAAATCAAACAGACCACATTACTGGAAGCAACAGATGGAGAACCTGTATTCTCACTGTCAAAACAAGACTAAGCAGGCGGTGGTAGTCAACAAATATGGGAAACAAACATACAGAAAACGTTTTAAACACACTCCAACCCCCCAAGAAGAGAAATGCTAAGGAATGTGGCAACTATACAACCATTGCACTACTTTTCCATTCAAGCAAAGTGATGCTGAAAGTGTTGCCACAAAGAATTTTACCCTATATGAAGAGAGAAAAGCATGATGTACAAACCGGATTCCAAGCAGAGGCATTCAAGATCATATTGCATACATATATTGGCTACTGGGGTGTGCCAAAGAATTTCAGAAGATCTGTCTATGAATGGATTATGAGAAGCTATTGACTGTTCTGAAAGAAATAGGCATGCCTCAACACTTTATTGTCCAAATGTGTAGGCTCTATCATGGACAAGAAACTATAGCTAGGCCAGAATATAGAGAAACAGAATAGTTTCCCATTGGCAAAGGTATTAGACAAAGATGTATTTTATCCCTCTATCCATTCAATCTGTATTCAGAATATATCTTAATGAAAGCTGGATTAGGATCAGAGGAAGGGTGAAAACTGGTGGAATACATATGAATAATTCAAGATATGCAAATAGTGCCATATTATTGGTAGAAAGTAGCAATGGATTGAAAGAACTCCTGATGAAAGTGAAAGAAGAAAGTGCAAAAAGGAAGATTGTGACTAAACATTAATAAAACAAAAGGGATGACTACAACTTTAATGTCATGAATGAAGATATTAAAATTATGTAAGACTGTGCATACCTTGGATCAGTCATCAATTCAGAGGGAGATTGCAGCCAAGAAGTTCAAAGAAAACTAAGACTTAGAAAGGCAACAAATGAAGGAACTAGAAAAGACTGTCAAATGTAAGGAGACCAAGGCCAAGATCATTCACAGTTATGTATTCCCAATCACTTTGTATGGGTTTGAAGGCTGGAAAATGAAGAAAATCAGTGCATTTGAAATATGGTGCTGGAGGGGAGGTTTGTGAATACTCTTGACTTATAGAAAGACAAATCACTATGTCCATGATCAGATCAAGCCAGAACTTGCCCTAGGAGCAAGAACGATAAAACTAAGGCTGCCAGACTTTGGGTACATATGGAAAGGCAAGACTCACTGGGAAAGATAATAATGCTAGGGAAAGTCAAAGGCAGAAGAAAAAGTAAAAGATCAAATATGAGATGGATCGATTTCATAAAGGAAGCCACAGCCTTTTTACAAAAGCTGAGCTGGGCTATAAAGGACAGGACATTTTGGAGAGCATTCACCCATAAGATTGCCTTAACTCAGAAGTGGCTTGATGGCATGTAAGAAAAACATGGGGACTGTCACGATGACTGCCTGTAGTTTAAAATTTACCTCTACACCACTGAATATATCTAGGAAGAAACTTATCAAAGTTATCTTGTGTACACTTGCCTGAAATTAAGTTTCACACAACAGAGCACAACTTATTTTTGAGGACTGCTTTAGTAAAGTGATTTTATTTGTACTATTTATGTTCAGCCACTGTTGCTTACAAGATTGTAATTTAATATCCAGAATTTCCTGGCTGTTATTGATTGGGGTTTTTGTTGTTGGTTTAGTGCTTTTGTTTGTGTATTTTAACTGGAAGTGCCTTCTATAGTTAAACATTATGGTTATGCATAAAATAATGCTTGTGTCTCTTCTTTAACTCTTGAGTGTCTTCTTGGCCTTTCAATTAAAATCCAGTACTCTCTTTTACAAAATATTGTAAGTTGTCATGCTTGTGTCTTGCCATTTATAAACCACTGCTTGTGCAAACCAGTTATTAGGGAACTTGGGCAGGAAGGAAGTGTTATAGCCTGCTTGAGAGAGCCTGTAGGTAGCTGGTTAGGCACTGTATGAACAGAATGCTGGACTAGATGGACCATTTGCCTGACCCAGCATGACTTTTCTTATGTTCTTATGTCTTTTAAGCATATGGGATAACACCTTCAATATGCTATACAGGTGCTAGAAAAATATAAAGATAAGAACTCCAATCCATTGAAAGCTACTCATGCCCAAAATCTGAAAATAACTGTAAAAAATTATAGTTCACAAGAAATATTAAGGGAAGTTCCCACAATTGTAATTTAGTAAGTCCCATTTTGGTTCAATAGTATGTACTCCCAAGGTAACTGGGTATAAAACTGCAAGCTGTCATTACTGCTGTACTGCTATTATTGCAACCTTACACAATAAGGCTGCAATCCTATGCATATTTAAGACAGAAAAAAGGATTCTACAGTGTTCGCTCTAAGCATCCATAAGATTGCACACCAATAGTGCTCTAATTTGAGCACATTAAAATTGTGGACAGTGTCTCAATTTCATAATCAACACATTTTGTCCATACTTCAGTGAAACAAGGCAACACAAGCCAGCTAAGACCCTCCATGTATGTCATTTTGATCTATTTCCCCAGAAATTACTAGAATCGATACAATCTATTTGATGATGCAGAGATAACTCTATGTAACATTGATTTCCAAAGTTACTTATAAAAACTCCTAGATAGTTGTGTTAAGCTAAGAACTACATTCTGATCTCCTTATCATTGATTTTCTATTAATTACCATGGGAAACATTAACTGTAAGAAACTACTCAGAAATAGACAAAAATGAGCACACCAGTTCACTAAAAGCTTTAGGGGCACCAGTTTATTTAACAGCTGCCTTTTCATAATATTTAAAATCCTAACAGTAAGGCGCAAAACTATAAAAGCTAGCATATGCATAGGTCATTATCTGGATTCATTGCTGCATTATATTGTCTGAGTAGTCATTTATAGTCATAAAGCAACCAACATGCTTTTACTTTTGTGGGCTCAAAGAAAGTAATAACATTACTATTGTGTTCAAATATGGCATCAACATTTGAAGTTTTCCTTTGTAATTTTAAAATATGCTATCTTTAAATTTAAATGCCACCAAAAATACTTAATGTAAACTCACTTAACCTTTATTGACAATCAGGGTTTTAGAAGTTAGAAATAATTACTCTAGATTAATTTGTTCAGAATACTCAGATTGTTGTTTGGTAATCTGAATGATTGTATACAGATAACTTGTGGGGATTCTTTTCTTTTTCAAAATATGATCCTGTACACAAATTTGACCAGTAGTGATTTCTTGTCAGTACCTGTCTGTAACCAAACACAACTAATCTCTACTTAATGAACCAACTTGACTATTTGGAGCTTTGCAAACAACTTCTGTCAATTCTGTCTCTATAAAGACTGAAGGAGTAGTAGGTTCCTTGTTCAACTAGCAATGTTAAAGTACTTGGACTTGCACAAAGAGGAAGCTCTGCCATGAAACTCCATCTACATAAACTACACATTAGTAGATGTTATCCAAAAAAGAGAACTTCTTTCTAGACAAATACATATTCTTTTAACATAATTGAAAGAGATAAATTTTCTATTCATTTATAAACATTACATATGAGGCTATATATGCAAGAACAGGAAAACTGTAGAAAATTCCCTCATCAAGACAAATCATATTTATACTGGATAGTTCCCTAAGGGTAACTATGCATACAACATCTAACACTGAAACTTCTCAACCGCTGTAGTAGATCATCAGATTAACTCTTCTCATTTAACCCACTGGAAACTATATAAACAATGAGGTCAAATCTGCCCCTCCACATCTCCTTCCATGGGACTGTTTACACATAGCACTGAGGAATACCACAAAGTTACCTTTCTTACCTTGTGTCCTCCAGTCACACATTCATGAGATAACTACTCATGAGTAGTTTCTGCACAACTCCATTCCCTCCAAGTGGCAGCATGCATCCAATCAGTTCCCACAGCTTGGAACCAATCCCAGCATATACCCATCCTGCCTCTGTCTCCTGTCTGTCCCCCACTGGCCAATATGTGCCCTTGGGCATGTTCTCAGTCAGCCACTGCTTTTTTTTCTGCTGCTGTGCAGAGTCCCATTAGAGTAGAATGGCGTTTCCACAGGAGCAGCAGCCCCTGCGGTCAGCACACTCCCTGCCCATGCCTAAGCACCCACTCCCACACGCTCCCACGCCTCCATCTCCCTCATGGCGTATATGTCAAATGCTCACCTGCTGTGCACAGGACTCACACACACTGCTGCAGCTGTCTGCCCTTGGCAGCATGGTGCATGGAGGGCAACAGTGCAAGCAGCAGTGCCAGGGATTGGAGGGAATGTGCCATGCTGGGCATATTTCCTGAGATGCTCACCCTGGTGGTGAGACCCAGTGCACTGCCTATGTGCTGCTGCAACACAGGATAGAGACCAGGCAGGAGCGCCACACATGGCAGCTCCAGAAGCTGCTACTGTTGGAGGCAGCTCCAGAAGCTGCCCTATCCTCCCTCCTGGCATACGAACTCCAGTGCTCAGTTGCTGCCCTGCTAGCATGCCTGCCTGACCTGATTGCCTGCCTCATCCACCTCCTGGCCAGGTGGCCTGCCTCAAAGATAGATAATAGATAAAGCATTTTCATTACAATAACCAGTAAATGTTCTCAGCATTCATTTTAGACCTACTTTTATGAAAGAACAGCATCATCTGCATATAAAAGTATAGGAATAATCACGATGTTTTGGGGAATGAAAGTCCAATGAAGAAAAAGTCTTTGGTCATATTAATGCTTGTATACAACCTTGAGATACTCCACTAGTGGCAGGGATAGGATTAGCCAGGGTTCCCCCAATTCCACATGTCACCTGTATAGTAGTGTTCTAATACAAATGTTATATTATAAATAATATAAATGTAATATGAAGTGTTCTAATATAATATAAATATGTGTTCTAATAGAAATTATATATATTATAAATATTTATAATATAAGTATGTGGGTCAAGAAGCAACAGTGAAAACTGTACCTGGAACTACTGAGTGCTTCGAAACTGGGAAAGGAGCACGACAAGGCTGTATATTGTTCCCCTGCCTATTTAACTTATATGCAGAGTACATCATGCAAAAAGGCTGGGCTAGATGAATGACAAGTAGGGATTCAGACTGCTGGGAGAAATATCAACAACCTCAGATACGCAGATGATACCACTCTCATGGCAGAAAGTGAAGAGAAACTAAAGAGCCTCTTGATGAGGGAGAAAGAGGAGAGTGCAAAAGTGGGCTTGAAACTCAACATAAAGAAAACTAAGATCATGCCATCCAGTCCTATCACTTCCTGGGAAATAGATGGGGAAGAAATGGAGGTAGTGACAGATTTTATTTTCTGGGGCTCCAAGATCACCACAGACAGTGACTGCAGCCAAAAAATTAAAAGACACTTGTTCCTTGGGAAGAAAGCTATGGCAAATCTAGACAACATACAAAAAGGAAAGACATCATCCTGCCAACAAAAGTTTGTATAGTCAAAGCTATGGTTTTCCCAGTTGTTATGTATGGCTGTGAGAGTTGGACCATAAGGAAATCTGAGTGCCAAAGAATTGATGCTTTTCAGTTGTGGTGCTGGAGAAGACTCTCGACAGTCCCTTGGACTGCAAAGTGATCAATCCTAAAAGAAATCAATCAAAGGCAGATACTGAAGATACTAACATCTACATGAAACCACTGGGGGAGGTCATCAGGAGGTGTGGCCTGCGGAATCATCAGTATGCTGATGATACCCAGCTCTACCTCTTGTTCTCTACCAATCCAGGTGAGGCAGTGGCTGTGCTGAACCGGTGCCTGGCCGAGGTAATGGGCTGGATGAGGGCCAATAAACTGAAGCTCAATTCAGACAAGATGCAGGTCCTGTTGGTGGGTGGTTCGGGACTCGGGATGGGAGACTTGGGCCTTGTCCTAAATGGGGTTGCACTCCCTCTTAGGGACAAGGTCCGCAGCTTGGGAGTGCTCCTGGACCCAGAGCTTTCACTGGAAGCTCAGGTGAAAGCGGTGGCGAAGAGCGCTTTCTTTCAGCTTCGGCTGATCCATCAGCTGCATCCCTACCTGGAGAACGACTGCCTGGCGACAGTGATACACGCATTGGTGACTTCCCGACTTGACTTCTGTAACGCACTGTACATGGGGCTGCCCTTGAAGACGGTCTGGATACTTCAATTGGTTCAAAATAGAGCTGCCAGGCTGCTGAAGGGGACTGGATGTTATGTTCACATGACTCCAGTTCTCCATCAGCTTCACTGGCTCCCGTTGAAGTCTGGACCCAATTCAAGGTGTTGGTTATGACCTATAAAGCTCTTAACAGCTTGGGTCCTGGTTACCTGAAGGAGCGCTTACGTCCATATATGCCCACCCGCCCCTTGAGATCAGCGGGAGAGGCCCTTCTCCGGGAACCCTCCGTGAAGGATATTAGGAGGGTAAGTACTCGGAGGAGGGCTTTCTCTGTGGTGGCGCCCAATCTATGGAATGCGCTCCCCAGAGAGGTCCGACTGGCGCCATCGTTATTTGTTTTTCGGGGCCAGGCGAAGACCTTTTTATTCAAACGTTATTTTAATTGTTAATATTATTTATTTATTTATTTTATTCTTGGCCAGGTCGACTCAAATTGTATTGTTTTTATATTGTGTTTATTTATTTATTATTGTGAGACGCCCCGAGGGTTCGGCGAATGGGGTGGCATAGAAGCCTCCTAAATAAATAAATAAATAAAATGAAACTTAAATAGTTTGGCCACCTAATTAGAAAGAAGGACTCACTGGTGAAGACCCTAATACTGGGAATGATTGAAGGCAAAAGGAGAAGGGGGCGGCAGAGGTTGAGATGGCTAGATGGGATCACTGGGATGGTGGGTGTGGGCTTGGGTGGACTCCAGGGGATGATGCAGGACAGGAAAGCCTGGAGCAATGTTGTCCATGGGGTCATGATGGGTCGGGCATGACTTGGCAACAAAATATAAATGCATAAATGAAGTAATCTTTTATCCATGGAAGAGGAATAAAGCTTAGTCCATCACTTATCCCTTGGGACTGAATCAAGAGCAGATTTTAGATCTATAAAAGCAGTGTATAGTGAGTGCCTTGCTGGGAAATCTTGTATATTTTTCTGAAAGATGGCTTAAGACAAGGGTAGACCTACCTCCTCTAAAGCCAGACTTCCCATTTTTCAAAATATTGTCTTTTTCAATCCAAGTGGCAAGTTTATGATTAAGGTAACAGGTAAACATTTTACCAATGACTGAAAGTAGACTAATAGGTCAATAGTTGGAAGGATCATTTTAATGTCCTCTCGTTTAAATTAGGGATTACCCTAAAACCAGCCACTGAATATCTGAGCAGTCCTATTAATTTGTGGTGGAAAGGCTGAATGAGAAGGTAAGCTTCAAACCCTATGTAGAAACTAAGGAAACATGGTTTGTCCTGATGGATTGCTATATGCAAATAAGTGTCCTAGAGGTTGATCAATGCAAACTAATCACCCTGTTCTAGGAGACACAAAATGCTCTGCTGTGTGACCATTCTGTGTTTCCTGGTTGTGGTGAAGAAATTTAATTCCAACAGGTCCAAGACTGGCTGGAGCCCTCATCCCTTTCAAGTAATACAAAATACTAGGAATAAAAACAATTGTGACAGAGATGAGACAGTACCCTCCATATAGCACCTCTGAGTTGAAAGGATTGTGCCTCTGACTAGTACTTCTGATGTTGCTGTGGAACAGTGGTCCAAAAAGGGAGCTGCTTGTCACAACAGTTAGGACCCAAAAATTGGTAGTAATCAGAAATGTGCTTTACCAAACACAAAATCAACCAACATCTTTGGGATTGTTGTTGCACTTCTATCCCTAGAGACAGAGACATTCTTAGTACCTGTTCTGAAAAGTGGCCCATGTCTCCCAATGGTGAGGCAAGGTTGTCCCACCCAGTGATGAGATCAAAGGCCCCAGTAAAGAGGTTGTTACAGAACTGAAGTGATAGTCCTCTGTGGTCAAATACAGAAAAATGGCATGATAAATAGAGTTCTTGGAGGGCACAGCTGGTGCGGTTGGTGCCAATGTTATAAATCTTGGAGAACTCCAAGCAGATGGAATATCCCTCAGGAATGCCTCAGAAGCTTGCTGGTAGTCAGAGGGGGAGCATGAGATGGAGCTAGTGGTGGAGTCATGCAAATGTCATCCACAAGTGGTCTGACAAGTGAAGCCAAGTATTGTGCTTTGTAGTGAGGAGAGACTTGAGAAACTGAATCTAGTATGCCAAACATCCCAGGTAAATCTGGGTGGCATTGATCAATCAGGCCAGGTGGGAATGGTCTCAGTATGCACGACAGAAATGTAGGGCACTGCTATAGCTTAGAACACTTTTTTTTCCAGAGTTCAGCCCAATTTCACCTTGCTTCCTTTATGAAAACTTGGCAATGTTGGAAAGCTTCAATAATACAGGCCTTCCCCTAGACAAAGAAGGCCAAGGCTTATGTCTAACCCAGCTCATGGGAGGAAGCTTACTGCCACACATAATGCATTTATGAAAGGGCACCTCGCCAGCCATATGCTCTCCTCATTAAGAAGTATTCCACAATCAGAAAGGAAAGGAATAACAAAGAAAGCCTAAACAGAAGAAAAACGAATAAGAATAAGGATGAAAAAGAAGCTACAAACTGAATAAAAGAAAACCACAGTACTAAATGACTGCTGCCACAAGAGGCAGAGAAGTACCTTCCAAGACTACAGCAATGGTGGTGGTTGAAGAGGAACTGAGGGAATAAACTGGAACCAGATAGAGACATGCACACTGGAACTATATCCTTAACAATATCTTAACTATATCTTAACTATATCCTTAACTTAATCTACATCCTTAACTGTAGAAACTTCCTGAATGAGGTTCTTAACAGGCATAGAGCCCATACATATGATGCACAGAGACCACAAAGAACAACTGGATATATGTAGGCTATGTGAAAGTTATAATTGTGTGGCAATTCCTTTTGTGGTCCACATAAATGCCTCTCTCCCTTTCCATTTTTATTTTTGCTAAGGATTCCTAGCAAGGATTCGTAAGAGTTTTTATTAGGAAGGTGATAGGGAAATCAATATAATTCCATACTTGGATTAAACTAGCATTTTTTCTCATTTTATTTGGGTCTGAGAATAAATGGCTATTTCATCTTTTGAACATGAAAATCACAATCAGACATTTCCTGTGCACAGAGTGCCACTGAGCTGCCTAGAGTCATGTCCATCTGTTAAAATGGATCTTTGCCTGCTTCAGGATTAGCAAGGTCTTGCTCAAGTTATAAATGGCAGGCAAGAATCACTTGTCATAATCTTACAAGCTTTGTAACACTGGCAATGCTATCCCTTTCTTCTATGCCAAAAATGAACATATTTCACTATACCACATCTTGCAGGAATTTACCATACAGCCTTTACCACATCTTGAATGCAGAGTCTCAAATAATTACTTTAGTATTAACAGAAATATTTTGGAATTGTTTTAGTTTTATTTGTTCATCCCCTACCCACTTTCTTGAATTCAATAGGGCCATTATATCATGATCTAGTTTATGAGATTAAAGTCCTGTTCTTTATCTTTATTATTCAAAGCTAATCCATGCTGTAATCTGGTTGCTCTCTACTCCCAACCTTTCTCCTTTTCTCTTCCAAATAGATCACAAGCAGAGACTTCTAACTGCAATCTTTATTACATTAAAACTGATCTGCCAGGAATATCTTTGGGAGTAATGTAATGGTCATTAGCAAGAGGCTTTAATTAAATTAAGACCCTTTAATTGAGGAAACAGTTCTTGCCATACCAGGGGTTGATTCCAAATTGAATTTCTCTCCTTCCTTCCCCACACCCAAGAATTGGAGCTGACTCTGATCTCAGAGAGGCTGGTGTTCCTTGTGGGCAAGAGAGCAGTAATACCAAATGTTACTTAATTGATCTGCCTGTTTGACTTGCTGTCAGTCCACAGGGCTGATAAAATCACATCTCTTCCTCTGACCTTCCCTGTTCCAGAGTGTCTCTCCCACAAACCAGCAGTGATTAGTTTTCACCAGCCACTTGGCTTAACTCAAAGCTAGTTAATCTTGTCATTTCAGCTAAGTATCCCAAGCTCACCTCTTCTTCCAGTTCAGATTCAGTCTGAAATCTCTATGCTGGAATGCTGTATTTTGGAAGAAGTTGGCCCAATAACCAAACCCCTAAAATGTTTAGTATAATACCAGTATTAAAACTATCTATTCATTCTGTTTCCTTTTATTATTTGCACAAGCTTCTATTTTTAGTTATTATTTTTCCTATTTTTATTTATTCAGCTACAGGGAGATTGACTCTGCATGTGATGAGTATATTTAAAATCAACCAGCAGGATAGATAAGCTATTTGGCTCTGGGATAGGAACAGACTGATATACCATGTTGCGACTATCAGGAGCCATGAAACCTAAAACTTCATTTAGGAAAAAATGTCTATATTTAGCTCTAAACTCCAATAATTTATGAAGTTGCTTTTTAAACCAAGAAACTATTATTAATATTATTACTCATCATTCATAACTAGATGGAGGAAATTGTACAGAGAATGACGTAAGTAAGAAGATACAGCTTAAAGTCCAACTTTAAGTCCAAATGCCTAATTAAAAAGGTAAATGTACCACTATGGCTCAATACAGAGGTAAATGTATTTTGTAAGCATGTTTAGGAGACTGAACCATGCTGTGCTCTTCCATGGTTTTTAAAACATTAATGAAAATGATAGATCATAACACTGATTTCAAAACTAATTATGGGTAATACGGTTGTAGTCAGATCCTCTCAAAACGAAGGTTTAAACACTGACTTCAGAAATGGGTTTCAAGCCCTGGGTAAATCTAGTTGGTGTTAATTATGTATTGAAAAGGTAAGTTGAGATGGAAGAGACTGATGTTGTACAGGCTTCTGGTGTGCTTCCAATGCCATAGTTGTGTTCAAGGGACAGAATATTACATTAGCACAGGGCCTATGTCGATATATTCAAGAACATCATGCATCTAAGAATAAAAAATACAGTCCTCAACTAATTGGTTTTTCATATTGGATGGACTGTATACAAAATAAAGGAAATAGTATAGTCTCCAGTTGTTCAATCAAGTAAAATATATTAGTATGAATCAGTTAATAGCATGCTGTCAAAATGTGATTTTTTAAACTCAGGATTCTTCAAAACCAAAAACTCCTTGAAATATTTCCCCTCTCCTAGACCTGTATTCAGAAGCAGTGAGCTTCTGGATAGGCAGGATATAAACCCAAATGAGAGCACATTACAATAGCCATTGCACATATAATCACATGGTGGAAGAGTGGGGGAGAAGAGACTACCTTTTAACTCTAACTGTTCAACTGCAAATGTGTAGCGGTTCTTCCTTCTTTTGTAATTACTATACAACCCTTCACTTTCTTCTGTGGAACTCAATTGGCATACATGGAGTCTCCCTATCCAGGTACTTCCCTGACTCAATCATGTTCAGCAAGATTGCCATATCACATGACTTCAGCCCTAATAAGATTGTGCCAGCGAGGAGAATGTCTTGGAAACTAACTTCCCTTCTGTGAACAGAATATATTAATGGAATGGGCCTTTTCCATCTCCCTCTTCCCTCTGCAGCTACCCGCCATTCCTCCAAAAAACTAACCCCAGGAATGAGGAACAATCTAGAAGTCAAACTAATTAATTTCTTACCGATGAAGAATAAACTTATAATAGATCACTGAAAGTCATATTCACAGATGAACTATATTATCTGGCAAAAGCTGACTATACTCTTTCCTTTTAAAACAAGAAATATTCAGTAGTGCTGCACAACTTTCAAGTCATTTTGAGTTCTAAACGTTGGAACAATATAACATTAGTTTTATACATGCTGTTTATGGAATCAGTACCTACTGTTTGGATACTGAAGCATGTAACTAAATTCAAGGAGGACAGCTGTAGCGCCAAAAAGAAAAAAAGGGTTCTGATATCAAAATCATTGCTTGATTTAAGGTTTCATCTACAATACATTCTGGATGAAAAATATTTTACTCCATTTACATTTTGGTGATGGGAAATTCATAAATCAAGGAAGAAACTGTTCAGGCAGCATTGAGTCTGCCTGATTTCTTTGTACTGCACACTACCAACGTGTGATGTAGGATGAAATAGGTTTCTACAAATATAATTTTCAAAACGTAATCCTGACTATTCTCAGTAACTGTCATTTGAATTCATGTTACTGGTATATATTCCTATAAAACCACAAAGATAAAGTTGTGCATGTGTTTTCTTATCTGTCATGTTTAAATTGTCTGCATCATCACATCCTAGATGACAAAGAAAGCTTTCATATCACCCAACATTACCTCACACATTATAGTGCTCAACATAGATTTCACACATTCATCTCCAAGTTATTGAGTATTGAATGGCCAAATGAGGTACATACATGTGTGAACCTGAAATCAGGTTGGCAATATCCAGGGTTCTTGAGCTCAATCATTCTCAGGGAAGAACAAGTAAGAATGAAAGAAAAAAAATCACAATTGTTTACAAATGCTTAATACAGTAATATTTCAGCACTTTGTGGAGAGGTAAGCTGATCACTTCTCAAATTGTAAAAATGCAGTTAGTTTTCTTAATTTTAAAGTATGATATGAGAAGAACAAAGTTTCTAAAGATAAAAATACTTGGTGAGTGCTAATCAATAAAGTAAAACTAAACCTTGAACAGTATGCATGTTAATCAACGCTAAGGAAAATTTTCTGCAAGAGGTGGAACTAAATTAATTACAGTCAACTGACAGGCTGAGCCATTGTGTACTTATTCACATTTACTTCTCCAAACCTTTGCTTCCTCCATATACAAGAGGCTGCTACGAGAGGGACAGACCACTCTTGCCAGAAATCTGATATGACTGTTTGCAGAAGACTTTAATTAGGCCAACCAGTTGCAGTTTGTTCACTTCAGTGTATAAGACCATGCTGTATGTTAACTATTACATAATCAAACTACGCCTGCCTGCCTGCATAATTATACAGCAAGGTAGCATGTTGAGCCAAGCTGGAAAGGTGCAGGCCTGCAGCTGGATAGGTAACCACATGTGGAGGCAAAGCAGGTAGAGCAACTTGATGGGCTTATAGGGTCCTTCCAAATCTACTATTACTATATTCTACCCAAAAGTTCAATTTCAGTCTTTAAAAAAATCCAGCTTAATTCTATACATGTTTATGGGAGTTTACTCAGTGATGCTTTTTCTCCAAATAAATATCCATAAGTATCTCAGTTCAAAACAATTATTTAAGGTAATATAAAGGTTAATATAAAGGGTTGTTCTGTACATTTTTAATGAGTCATCCAATACAGGAATTTGGGTTACTGCTATCACCACCTTAGTAGCCATTGGCCATCTCCTTGTTATCCCCATAAGTTTTACTATGCTTTTCTGGGCATCCCCAGTTTTCACATATATGAATCATAATCAGGAAGGAAAAGGTAGCAGACCTAAAAGAGTAAAGCGGGGGGGAACATGACCAGAGTACAGAAAAAGGCATGTTAGAATATCTCTAGTGAATCTTGATCTCTAGTAAAAAGCCATGAATGTCTCACACAGCCAGACTTATTTGCCATAGTTCACCTGTAGCCAAAAAGTGCAATTTTTGTTAGTTTATGAATCTAGGCTTGTATTAACTGTGGGTTGCTATTACAGTAAAGCTTAGTCTTCCTTCCTTCCTTCCTTTTCTATGCAGCCCACATATGCTAGGTTAATACTAGTTTTTTGCATCATGTCCTTTGTGCTGCCTATTTGGTTATAATTTAAGCATTAAAGGAATGCAAAGAAAGAACAACTCAAAAATGAAACTATTTGCATGGCCAAGAAATGTATATTTGCACTTTCACACTCCTTCCTCTAGCATAACTCCATACTGACAAGCTTGCATTTGTTGGTCTGCCTGCTTACCTCTGCAGCATCCTTGGAAGGGAAATATGTTGCTCATCTTTGCACTGAGCAACCTATGCCAAGAATTCAACAGATACAACTGCACAGTTTTGGTCTAAAGGCCTCTCCCAGCCTCCATCCCGCACTCAACTGTTTTTGTCATGTTTGTATCAACTCACTTTCATACCTTAAGGACACATTATTGTTAACAACTATTCTACTTCCTCAGCATAAAAATGTCAGAACTGAAAATATATTATTAAAAATGCCCATAGCAGGAGATGCTCTAAGGAGAGCTGGGAATAAGAGGTTAATAGCGATGGCCAGTTTGAAGTTCATGGGGGATGATGCCTCAGAACTGTCACTTTTGTTGTTGTTCATGACTGTGCCAAGAGTATCTGAAGATGTCCAAGGGGAACTTTTTTATTCTCTATTGCAATGGGCAATTGTAATGGAGTTTGTGACCCAGTGATGTACTGTCAGTTCTTAAACACCACAAAGGACTTTGGTATAGCAGCCAGATACTATGAAATGGAGTCAGTGGGACAGGACAGTTAATGTGAAATGCTGTTTGAATCTCTGTAAGCCAGATCCAAGTTTGTTCAATAGACAATAGTTAAAACAAACTATGGCTCAGTGTTACATCCAACAAGACTTCAAGTTAAAAGTCCCTAGATATGATTCCAGTTCTAGAAATATTCTAAAAGAATAAAGTGCCAAGAATACTTTTATACAGAAAGAGCAATTGCTAGTACATAACCATATATTATAACAGAAGTTAAACAATTTTTTTCATTATTGTTACTCAGATTTTAGACCATTAGTGTTCACAGAACATGCACAATAAAATTTCTGGTTTAAGTATCAACATGATGATCAACTTCTTGTCTTGCTTTCTACTTCTAGACTAAGTAAAGATACAGATTGCACAATATTTACACATGGCAGAATTCATCACACAGAACTGCGTATGCCTCAAATTGCAGGAAGGATGGTTGTTGTGGTCAGTTTTAGGATTCCAGGATAAAGTTTTCCCTTTTTTATTGGATAAGTTTGTAAAGCGGTCAAGGATATTTTTAAATATTGTAAAATCATTCTCAAATAGTCAATGGGATAATTACTTGACTATTTATTGACTGCATAATTGGATAATGCTTCCATATTTGCCCTCCCACCCCTTGAGATCAGCGGCAGAGACCCTCCTCCGGGAACCCTTCGTGAAAGATATTAGGAGGGTGAGTACTCGGAGGAGGGCTTTCTCTGTGGTGGCGCCCCACTTATGGAATGTGCTCCCCAGAGAGGTCCACCTGGCACCGTCGTTATTTGTTTTTCAGCACCAGACCAAGACCTTTTTATTTAAAAGATATTTTAATAGTTGTTGACATTATTTATTGGTTTTAAATTATTCAGCCAGGATGTGTCCAGATTTTATATATATCTATTTGTATGAGTATTTATTTATGATGTTGGAAGCCGTCCCGAGGCTTATGCGAATGGGACGGCATACAAAAATTCCAAATCAATAAAATAAATAAATAATTCCAAATAAATAATCAAGTATCTACACATACTAGTTGGTAAGAGAAGGGGTTATGAATACAGAGCTGTCAATCTAAGACAATTTTCACCCATTTTTAAATGTGAAAATCAAACTGGTCATTTTACTTTCATAAGTGATGCAGTAGAATCAAGCTGCAACTCTAATCTTCCTTATAACTGGGTGTCTTTACATAGGTGCACCGAAATCTATATTGCAGGAGGACTAGGAAGGTTCTAAGAAATGCACTATGGGTATCACCTGACAACAGCTCTATCATCTCAGTCACTCAACACTCGAGCCAAGCACTTGGAACTATACCCTCGACACCACCACTGTCCCTTTTGTAACAATAAAAGCTCACAAGATTCTATTTCCTCTACATAATTAAAGGAAAAATGAGCAATGAATATTCTTTAACAATGAGTTCAGTGGTCATACACAGTCTTGTGTCTCTCAAGACAATGAATATAATTAAGGAACACTTGGAGCCAATCAGTATTTGACCTGTCAACTGAAAATAGAGCAAAGGACAATGAGCAGGAAATTAAAAAGCAATTTGATTTGGTTAATGCTAGTAACAAAACTTAACTTGCTTACATTTTTCAAATAGATCTAATTCAGAACAGTCACAGCTAAAAGGGGTAAAAATTAAATGTAATAGTAAATCAAGATTTCAAAGATTAGAATTGCTAACATTATTTTAAAGATAACCATTTAATTTAATCTAAATTAAAAGGAATATTCAGCATTAACATATAAACTAGATTTTGCTTTGGCTATTAGACAGTACAGTAATGAAAAAATAAAGAAATAAATTCCCAGTGATGGTTTAAATGACTTTAAGATTCTTATGAAAACACCAAGAATATAAGCTTCAGTTATAAAGAATCTTTCAGTGCAATGCTATACAGATATACAAATAAGTCTACTATACATGACCAAACAAAAGTGAGTTCAGTGGGGTTTATTCCCCAGCAAGAACATACAGGATCCCAGACTTAGGTTGTAATTCTGTAGCCACATACCTAGGAATAAAACCCATATGGTAAATGAATATTACTTCAAAGTAGACACATATAGGAGTACAGTGTTAAGTCACAAACCTACACACACTTAGAGTGGTTGGATGCAAGAGAGGACTAAGTTTCTTCTCCTTTAATAGCAGTGTACAAAAGGAAATCTCAGCAGGTGTAGGTTGCATGAAAAGCAATCCTCTCTATACCACAATTAAAAATGCAGCAGACTCTTTGCACTTGTCCATTCTACAAATACCCCTTTTCAATGCACACCTTAATGGAGAGAGGGATTGAGAGTGTGCAAGAAGCCACAGACTCTCTTACTATTTTGGTCTTCTGGCAGGGTCAGGAGGAATGGTTGAAGCAGAGACTAGATGTATCCACCCTCTTCAGGCGTAATGGTCACACATCAGCAGAGGAGAATTGATATTTCTAATGGTCGTGGGTGGAGAGAAAATTCTGGAAGGCATCTTCTGGGCAGTCAAGCAAACATGAACTACTTTACTCTGGAAATGACAAACTCAGTGGAAACAAAGCAGCTCTAAGACTAAAGTAAATTTAGCACAGGCAATAAGAAGCTATAATGCAAAATGAATAATATCAGTCAGAATTTGTATAAAAACCTGTCAGCATAACCAAGGATTAAGCCTATGCTCCAACAGCAGATTCTGAAGAAGAAGAAATCCAAAACTTTTATACAGGTGTTCAAAAGGAAATTCATAACATTGCAAAAACAGACACACTAATAATCCTAGGTGACTGGAATGCAAAAGTAGCAACAAAAGAACCAAAGGCTGTAGGAAAATTTGGACCAGGAGTAAGAAACAAAGCAGGAGAACAGCTCATAGAATTTTATGGAGCCAACAATCTGTTAATTGCAAATGCAAACTTCATCCACCCAACCAACCAGATTACTGTAAACATGGACCTCACCAAATGGCCACAACAGAAATCAAATTTGATGGTGCAGTTGAAAGCAGAAAATTGATAATTTCTATTCTCACTGCCAAAACAAGACCAGGAGCAAATTGTGGTAGTTGACCATGAACTCATAATCTTAAAAATCAGAGTAAGGAAAAAAACTACCCTAACAGAACCATAGTGCCAAAGTATAACTTCAAAGTCCACACAAGGAACAGATTTGCATTACTCAATTTTACAGACCATAAGCCAGAAGAACTGTGGACTGAAACCAAAGACTTATTAGGGAAGAATGCAAGAAGGCAATTTCTATAGCAAAAAGAAAGAAAAAGCCTCAATGGATGCCAGAAGAAGGACAGATGAAAAGCAAATGGTGACAGAAATAGGGTCAGAACCCTGAATGCATCCTTTCAGTGACTATCACATAGAGTTAAAAAGAACTACTACAATGATCAGTGGAAAAAAAAAAGCGGGGGGACAATAAAAAAAGAAGCAAAAAAGAGATCCAAGACATCAAGGGGAAATTCAAACTTAGTTTAGGAATGCTAACAAAGGGTCACACTATCTGACCAGGAGAAAATAAAGAGAAGGTGGAACAACTATACAGAGGAGATGAAACGATGACAAATTCTTTCAAAGAGGGATCCTATGAGGAAGCACCTACAATATTAGAATGTAAGTGAAAGCTGCTCTGAAAGCACTTGGAAGGAATAAAGCACCCAAAATGGACAAGATACCAACAGAACTATTACAAGCTTTAAAGACTGGATCAATCCAAATCCGAAAAAGAATAAGTATGGAAAATAAAACAATGGCCCACAGAATGAAAATGTTCAATATACACTACAGTACACCATTGTATTCCGAATCACAACCCATGGGTGTGAAAGCTGGACAGTGAAGAAAGATGACAGAAAGAAAATTGATGTGTTCAGAAAAGGGTGCTGGAGGAGAGGTTTGTGAATTCCCTGGACTAACAGAAAGACAAACAAGTGGATCCCAGATCAAATCAATCTAGAGCTATCCCTGGAAGCTAAAAACACAAAACTGAGGCTGTCATACACAAAACACAAACACAAAACCCAGGCACATCCTGAGAAGGCAAAATTGTCTGGAGAAGACAATCATGCTTGGGAAAACAGAAAAAGAAAAGGAAGACCAAATATGAAATGGATTGACTCCATAAAGGAAGACTTGGGGTTTACCACAGCTGAGCAGTGCTCTTATGAATAGGGCATTTTGGAGGGCTTTCATTGATAGGGTTGCCATAAGTCAGCACGTAACAGCAACAATTCCACAAATGTGTAGCGAGTAAGTCACACTGAAATTATGGGACTAATTTAGAAGTGAATATTTTCATAATTGTGCTACAAGTCATTTCTGGTGAATGTTACTGTTGCAGCACCAACAAGCACCAGACTTAAATTCATTATGTTTCAAACATGTATGATTGATAGATTCATAAGTGAGTATTTTTATGGCTAAGGGATGTTTTCGGTATAGAAATATTAATTTCAGAATACCACTGCAGAATAAGTAAAGAAACTTTACTAGTTAGCAATTTGTAAAAATCAAAATGAACTTTCATCTGTTAATATATATTTAACATGGCCCTCAGACTTACATAATAACTCTCTGTATGAGTATATATACACCTATATGCATGTGTGTGCTCATGCATGTGTGTGTGTGTAATACAAATATGACCAAGAGAAAGAGATTGAGAGAGGGGATGAATCTGACAATTTGGACTACAGGAAATTCAAGTTATGTGTTTCTGCCATATTTACTAGTAACTTTCATCTAATTTGTGTTGCTAACTTAATGATATAGGAAAAAATGTTGCTGTGCTATTCCACTAGTGCAAATGACATTGCCCTGGTAGACAGTATGTTCCAAACTATGCATGAGAAGAGAAGTCCCTTACATTAACCCAAGTGCAATTGGCTGCTCACCCCATTGTGCAACCAGTTGTGCATTGTTCATGCAGCCCAGTGTACAATCAATTACGCTTGTGCAAACCATTGTACAACCAACTGGTTATGTATTACAGCTGAGCAACCCTCTTCTACATTACATTTATTCAACTGGTTCTGTGAACAATCAGTTACACAAAGGGTGGAATTAGTGTAATTGACATTCAGCTGCCCAACAGAAAGCTCTGGTAGTGTTATTTGAGTTTGTATAATGACACTGTTGGATTTTGCCCTTTTTGCCCTATCCATTCTACAGAGACAAATGAGAGTCCTTTCTAATTTATAATATAGATGTACTTTCTCTTAACAGCATCATCACAATATAAATGGCATGTAATGAAATAACAACATGGAATGTAACAGAATGTCCATAGTTCTGAAAATAAGCAAATGCAACTTTAGATTCTTATTGGCTAAAGGACCTACTAAAAACAAATGGTCTAAGTTACATGGCAAATGAGCCAGCTCCTTACCTGTCTACTGTGTCACCTGCCACTTTTCCTCCTGAGCCGTTTATGGAGTCCTGCCTTGTGAGCCCTTGTGATCTACCTCGTTCCAGTGATGATATTGATTGTTCTTGCAGCTTTGCCTTTTTCTCTTGAGGTGCTTCTTCGTTCTGTAGTCCTCTAAAAACGTCTTGTTCAGACCTTTGTGGTGTATTTGTTCCACTATTATAAAACCAGGCTCCGGATTTTGTGAGGATTTCTTGTTGTTTTCGGCACGAGTTACATACCCACATTACCTACATATGATATGGGAAGATGTGTATTAGTTTATTAAAAGAAGGAAGATAAGAACAATTTCATATGATATATATGCCAAATATAGGGCTACTTTTCCAGAAATAGCTCTACATATATCACCTTCTAAAATTAAATCCATTAAAGATATTTTAATTACAGTTTTAAGCATTTTAACCAAAAATATATAGAAAAGTAATTTAAGCCAGAAGTTTCAACAATGTGTTTAATAATATATGACAAAATTACAGACACCAGTCCTTCTATGTACAGTATTAAAAACAACTAGTTTCTAACTGTACACTCCTAAACAGGCTTACTCAAAAGTTCAAACATCAGAAACCAGAACTGCTGAAAATTCCATCTTATCATGAATGAGCAAGGTGCTGATACATGCTGCTCAGTTGCTGCTACCCAGATTTTTCACTCAATGAAAGCAACTGAACAAACCAAGGAACCTCTGTCCATGGTACATTTACTGTTATAGCCAAAGTTGGATTTATAGTTTTCCAACTCCCAACAAGCCACAGAGTTTGTTCTTGACTCATTCATGGTTTGCTATAAGAACAAGCCACAAAACCTAGTTAAGATGTAATAATGAACAAATCAAAATTCCATGATTTGTTTCATCACTCCAGTTGGCATGCAGGGTAAAGCAGAAGTGATTAAGCAACATGCACCAACATGCTTGCCCATTCATTATAAGCTAGGATTCTCATCAAATCTGGGCCACATTGATGTCCAAACCATGCCAGACTGGACCAGTGTGTTCAATGAGACCAATTCCTTAGTAAGTGAGCTTAGGATCACAGTCTACCTGTCTGAAGAATAATTTTCACCATATACAATTTTGGCATTAACATGCAATAAATGAAATTGAGTAAAAGTGTGCTCATACAGTCCCTAGACTTTGTCTGGGGGTTCATAAGGTTCCTAAATCTGAGATCAGACATAACACTTTGAAACCTCAGACCTGGAAATCAACACCACCACCCTGCAACTCCAAGCTAGCACAAAAAGAACATGCTGGCAGCCTCACTGAGCAGAAACTCAAACTCAGATAGCTGATAAAGCAAGTATTCTGGCGGTGGGGGAGAGACTGCAGAGGGCAGGCTACAACTAGGTAAAATGTTGAGCAGGAGAATCAATGAGGCTGAAATCACCTCTGCTACTTCCTCCACTCCACACATGATGCTTCTAAGCCTCCAGTTCCAGGGCTTGTGAGCATTAAAGTGCAAACCATAGGATTGCACCCTAAATTGTGTTAGTCATTCATAAAACTAACCAAGCATGTTCCTATGGTGACCAACCTGATACTTCCAGGAACCTCAAAGCCAAGCTTGAAGGCAATAACCATGCTATTTCCATGAATAATGCTTCTAAACCTAGAGGCGAGATCTTTAAATACTGTACACATAGAATGCACAACAGAAAAATATGTCTTTCATAATAGCTTAGCTGACTGACAGGAAAGATTTCAGACAAAAAAAAAAAAAATCTGCCATATAAAACACTGTCTTCTGGAACACCCCAAGGTGGCATTTTAAAAAGAAAACCGTGATCTCTAGATAGAGTAAATTATGAGATTCTTATGAGATTTAACAAAAAGCAAGGCAGCATTCAATGTAGAAACAGGACAAAACATACAGTTGCACAACTTCCTTACATAAATGTGTAGACAATTTTTCCTACCCCGTGTATGAAAAACTCTGATAAGCAAAACTTTTGTCTTTACAACATTTATTTTAAAGGTGTGAACAACAGTCCTAACAATAATGTTCCTAGTTTATTCAAATAATGCCTCATTTCTACTTGTGTATGTTTTATTATATTTCACACCTTCTGTTTTTTAAGTGTATACTTTAAAAGTTGTTAAGGTGCAATTATGAAAAACAGGCGCTTGAAAACTCACGTATCACAGAAATAAACTTGTCAAAAGAATTGACTATGTTTCTCTGTTGAGTAAACATTAGGTAGTAAATAGGGATTTCTTGCTACACGAACTATCAGAGCAGCAGAAAACCTTGTTGCAGCAATATGTCAGTGTAGCAAAGAGTGCATTAATTACAAGTATATTTACTCAGAACTTTTAGCCTGAACACTGGCTACAAGCCAAAGCCTCTTAAGATCCCGAAAGACCAACTAGCAGTTGGTAACTGATAACATTCTGGTAAAGTGGTGCAGAAGGAGATAGGATAGCTCAAGAAAGCATACATGATAGGCGGAAATCACTCAAGTGCCTTTCCCTCAGTAGATAAGTGTGGGTGGGTGAATGAGCATGCAGCAAGAAGTCGATTGGTATTGGAACTAGATCTGAAAAAGAAGCAGATGAATGACTTTGGTCTCTATAGGAAATTCTGTGGTACTATGGCCTCAGATATTGCACAGAAACAGGAATTTGTTGGAATCTTAATGCTATGAACCCCAATCTTATTCACATCTTTTATAGATTGGTAAAGATACCTTATATTTCCAAACTGCCCATGTCTCTACAGAAACTGAATTCTAAATAAGTATTGGAGCCCCCAAAATGTCCCCCAGCTGGGAAATGGGATGGACACATTCCAATACAGTTTTCACTTCAGAGGTTAGTGATATTACAAACAAAATTTCTAATTTCACACAAATGGCTAGGTAGAAAAGAAGTGCTGCTTCATATGCTGCAAAAAGCCAGGAGACACACCTGTTCCCACCCGGCAAGCAAACTATGTGCTATAATAAAATACAAAGCATGCAGATCAGATCATGCACTACACCAGGCCTCTGAGTTAATTTCTCACGCTAGAGCGCAGGGAGGCATGAAGGGGAAATGGTGGCAGGATGAGGAACTGAGAGAGATGTCCAAAGGTGACTTTGGAAAGACAAAAGGAACCACCACTTTTAAGTTGGACTGTCAGCTGACCATCAGGGCTCCTGGCTGAAACAGATGCTGCAGAACACTAGACTGTGAGCAAGAATTAACATCATCATTGACCATCACTGTTTTACATGATTACCTATCCTGAAATAAAGAAAAAGCAAGTAAAAAAGGTCCCATATTTGGGGGTTTTTTCTCTTTCAGTTCCAAAATATATGCAACATGGGAAATCTCCCCCCTGAAGTTGCCATTAGATCTACAATGGAAAAAGGGACCAAGAGTGTATACTCCCCACTCTACCCCATTATCTATAAGTAGTTTGGGAGACATTTTAGATTCACTTTCTCAGTGTCAATACTCCAACCAAGACTGCTCTAAAATAAATACATATCTATCAGGAGATCACATTAATCCCAAACCTTGGTGAAGAAGGTGTCCTAGTGGCCAATCAGGGAAACTTTAAAAAAATCCTACCTGGCCCCCAAAAGGTGTCTAAGTAATCCCAAACTGTCATCTGCAGCTAGAGGGAGAGTGCTACACGTGTCCCAAGACACGTGGAGGGTGGGACCAGCCTGAAGAGCCAAACCAGACAGCTACTCCACGGGCTCTCAGACTACACCCAGAATGTCGTGATCTACTCTGCCTGAAGACATAAGAGTGGGTGGGCAGGGAAGTGAGTGGTATTCTTAGTTTAACTTTTGCTACCAAAAGCAGGGTAGTAAAATCTACCTGAGGAAGCTTCTCCAACAGCTCTGAGAGAGGGCAAAGAAGAATTCAGAAAATATTGTTTCTTTTTAGTCATTAAATGGAAAAATATTACCAATGAGAGGGAGAGGGTAGTCTTGTTCCTGTTTATCAGTGGCTGTTTTAAATAAGGACTATGACCATTTTTGTACCGAAGCTACACCGTCATTCTTACTCAAGTACATAAAAGTTAGTCTCAACTGAAAAAACAAAACTTTGGACCCTACAAACCATGACAAGTATAGAACAGTCTCCCATTTTCCATATCTGAACAAGGTGCTTGAGCTCCAGATAACTCCAGGTATTTTTGGAGGTGGCTAGTTACATAAGTAAATGCACTCTCATTTTCAGCTTAGTTTTGAGGCAGAAATTGCCTAGGATGCACTGCTTGATGATCTACACCAGGAATGCTGGTGTAGCTCTGTGCTAGAGCAGCATGCTGTATGCACGAGAGTGGCACTGATTTTTCTAGACTTCTTGTTAGTTTTCACTATCATCAAGCATGATACCCTTTTTGACCATCTATCTGGGTTGAAGGAGTTGAAGGTATTACTTTGCAGATTTTTCCTGGGCAGCAGATTTCAGATAGTGGTATGATAGAATAGTTTTCTCCCCATGGAAATTGTCCCATGAACCTCCACAAGTTCTATCATATTCCCCATATTATTAGACAGCTGCATGATTTTGTGGAGGAAACAATTTCTGCTTTTCATATGCTTCTAGTTGAGGCAGTTGCTTCCTTAAATAGTATATGATAGCAGTGGTATACTGATGAGGCTCACTAAAGCTCTCAAAAGAAAAGATCCAACCGAGCCAGCAGGTTGGAGGAATGTCTTCTATTATGCACCTTTTCCCTAAACAGGCAGGTTCATATCTTGGAATTGCTCCTGGATCCAGCCATTGCTCCTATACTCTTAAGGTCACAGCTGTAACCATGAGTTCCCTTTGATTCTCTCATGACTGAAAGATGGAGACCTTGCTACTGTCATTCATGCCTAGACTTCTGCAGTGATTATGTGACTCCGTCCTTGAAAATGATTCAAAAACTATGTCTTAAATAGGATGCTACCACACATAGGATGACTATATTATACATGTTCAGAAACATCAGTCCCGATTACAAGATTGTTTCCAGGCTCAATTCAAGATGCTTTGAACTTTGAAGTCTTGCATGTTCTGTACCCCACTTATCTCAGTGAGTGCTCTCTCCTGTGTAACACCCCTTCCTCCCAGTGAGCTGCTGCTGAGATTCTGCTCTTTGTTTCTTCTTCTAGGGAAGTACAGTATAATCTACTGGAAGCAGAACTTTCCACATGATGTCCCTGGATTTATATACGGAGAAAACCATATGTCTTATTCATCTCTGATATCTTTTTAAAGGAAGGTGAAAGATTGTTTTTTCCATTAAATATTTGGAAATTGGTTGTATGTTCTAATGTTGCTTTATGGAGTTTAAATTGTTCACTTATGTGGGTAAACAGAATTATTTTTAATTTTTAGTTGTTTTGTGAAGCACCTTGAAAACATTTTTGTTTTGTTGAAGGGCAGTCTAGAAATAGTGTGAATCAATCAATTAAGCAATCATAGGGTTTGTCCCTTTGGAAAAAAAAAAGAAACAAAGGTGATCTGAAACGATTATGGCACAGCATTTTCCTTATAATCACTATCACATTTCTTGAATGCAAAACATCATCCACTACTACCGCTTGCATATACCACAGGCTTCTTTTTAACATACTTATGGCAAATGGAACAATGAATTTCATTAATATTCTGTTAAATTTAGACATCCATATTAGGGAGACAATTGAAAAGCAATTCTCCAAAATTACAATGTTGGTTGATGACCCAAATATTTTTTATCATATGGCAGATTTGCCACATATAATTTAATTATGATATAACTTCTTGGATTGCAGGCATACAAACTGAATAAAATAGAGTATTTGATTTTTTTAAAAACTGAAATTTATTCAAAGTCTATTTTGAAAGACCCACACAGCTTTTTTTCAACATAAAAGTGTAACAGTTAAGAATTGACTGCTTATAGCAAAGGTTGAAACACCACCTTGTGCCTAGTACTGGTATTGCTTTATTCTTGAATAAAGTCCAACATGATAAAACATTTAGGTCATAATACTATGCAAGTTAAGAACAAAACTTACATAGGATTGCCTTTTAATGCTTAATGTTTTTAATATATTCTAGCTTTGTTCTCCACTCCCCTTTGTTAAAGTGTGTGAGATACTTTTATTTCCTGTGGGTACATTTTCTATGCATCTTAACACCTGGCATCTGAGTCAAAGTTCCACCAATTTTTCAAATTTTATTCAGGGAGTACAAATTCATTTGTGTATCTCTACAAACACAAAAGAGGCAGACATGCTTCTGAATTAACATTGAAGTTAAGGAGCATCTAGATTATTCCCAAGGGATTACAATTGTCTGTCTACTGTACTCCATTATTACGGCTTGGATATTTTATACTGATAAGATTTAAAATTGGCTATGGCAACATCAGTGTAAAGTTCTATGAAAATATCAATATGTGCTATAGCAGGGCAAAATCAAATTTGGTATGAATAATTATTAGGACTCCCCTCTTAGTTACATACCTTAATGTAATGATGAGGTTTCAAGAGTGTTAATGAAGCCAAGAACAATGCTGCCAGGAGGCGAAACTGTCTCCTAGCAGAATAACTTAAGGTGGAATGGTCCAAGCGAAGACACCAGACTAGTATGTATCCACCCTCCTCAAGACTAATGGTCATATCAGCAGAAGAGATTGGATATCTCTAATGGTGATAGAGGCAGAGAAACTCCTGTGGAAAGTTACTGGGCAGTGGTAGTAGTTGAAGGCAACACTGGCCAAGGACTTTTCACAGACTACTACAGTGATTCTCAAGCTAACTCTGGTTAATACTTACTAAGGAAGAAAGCAATAGTAAACCACTTTAAAATATTTCTTACCTTCTAAACCCTATCATGAAACAATGCAAAATGTAACAAGAGATAGTGCCAGAAGACGAGACTCTCAGAGCAGAAGGCACTCAGCCAGCTACTGGGAAAGAGCAAAGGACAAGTACCAATACTGATGTCACCAGTGCTGGAATGAGATCAAAACTGAATGGAAGTCTAGTCACTGACTGGACACATAGAGGTGAAAGGAAAGTCTGCTGCAGAACATCACATACAACTGGAAAATGGATCATAAGAAATATGGATGAAAGCTAACCGGAAACCATAAAGCAAGAAATGGAACAGTTAAACTTCACAGAACTGGCAGTGAGCAAACTAAAGTGGACTGGAATTACACATTTTCAGTCAGACAAACACAAAGTGCTTTACTCTGGAAGTTACAAGCTCAGAAACAGAATAAAACATTGTGGGGAAATCTAAGGGTCAAAAATGAAGCAAGAGTATGACACATAGGATTTTGTGAAGCCAACCATCTGTTTATTGCAAATGCATACTTCAGACAACTGATCATATAACTTTACACATCACCAGATGGCTAATATAGGTATCAAGTAAACTACATAACTGGAAAGAGAAGATTGAGAATCTGTTTTTTCATTGCCAAAACAAGACCAGGCACTGATTGTGGTAGTAACCATGAACTATTAATATCAAAACTAATAGCAAAGCTGAAAAGGATCACTAACAGAAGCATGGTGCCAAAATACAACATTGACTTTGTGGATTGTAAGAAGCTGTGGATAGTTCTGAAAGAAAGGAGTGTTTCTCGGTACTTGATTACATTGATAAGTAATATGCATCATGGAGTGGAAATTGGACAGACAATACAAATGAAACTGCTGCATTCAAAACATGGTGCTGAAGCAATAGCACTGTGCTGGAGGACTATGAACACCCCTGACCAACAGTAGAACAAACAAGTGGGTCTTAGATCAAATCAAGCCAGAACTTGCCTGGAAGCAAAAATGACAAAACAGAAGCTATCATACTCTGGGCACTTCATATGAAAAGACTGGAGAAGACAATAATGCTGGGAAAAGTTGAAGGAATAAGATGAACACAAAGAGCTATGAGATGGATTGATTCCATAAAGGGAGCCAAAGCTTTCAGGTTACAAGTGCTGAGCAGGGCTGTCAAGCATAGAACATTTTGGAGGCCATTCATTCGTAAGATTGCTGCTGCAGATGACTTCACAGAACATAACAACATTACAAGGAAGAGAACTAACCATACAGCAGTTATAATTATCTGGATATATTTTAATCTTGTTTTAGACCTCATATGGGCATTGAAAAATTTGGTTCCCATGATGATAGACAATGGACAGCTTGTATACTCTTTCTCCTGAAACTTTCAGCAACTTCTGGAGTAGCTGTCTGAGAAAGTGCTGGAAGCAATTTGTTTCAGTAGTTCCGTTTGTACCTGAATAACTGTTCTACTTGATAGTAATGATGGTATAATATACCACAGGACTCTTCCACCCCCATAGTGCAACATCAACATGAAACCACTGATAGAGATCACCAGGGTGTCCTGAAGTGTTGATTATTTCAACCAACATTATTTCTCCTTTAATTAGGATCAGCTGAATTATAATGGATGGGCTCTAGAAGAATGCCAAGGACATTAGGTTACTGCAGTTCAGCAGGTAGTGTAATGAATTTTTTCAGTGTCCAAAAACCAAGATAATTTCTCAGAGCCACACCTTCAGCTTATCAGGAAAAGCACCAGAGAAGCACCTTGAAGCTGCTTTCCCCAATTTTTTGGTAGATAAGGGCTGCTTTGGCTACCAGAATGTAACTGTTTGCCCTACTGAAGCAGCTTTGCCTGTCCCCCACTTCAACTCCAAGGAAGAAAGGGTTAGAGCAGCCTCTGAAAAAGTGGAACTTTATAAAATATGTAGCAAAGGTCTTAGCTCAGAGAGATGAATTAGTGTGTCAGTCACCCATGAAGCTCTGCAGGCCCACAGGGAATCCCCTGAACTGTTCAGGGGACCAATACAGTCACAATGAATGGGAATGTAAGCTTTATTTTGCTTGTTTATATTCTGTATCCATATCTTATCACTGTATTCAATAAACTGTATATAATCTTTGGTACACAGGTGTTTTTGATTCTTCCTAAGTAGCCTGGCATTTAAAGGGAGGCACCTTGCCTGGACCAGGCTCCTAGGAATTAATACAGACAGCATATCAATTAGCTAAACATTTTTTATCTATTGGCATCCTTAACGGTAATTGCGATCAGCCTTTTTTAATTCTGTAAAATATGGGAGTTGCCACTGTCCCTGTAACTATACAATGCAGAGACACAACAAGTGAAAACAGACTTCTGCATGAAGTTGAAATTAATTTATTGAATCTGTTACATTCAATTTCCTTGCTAGCTATAATGGGTTATAATCTATCATAAATCAAATATCTGTGTGGATAAATATTAATACACTTCCAGAAGTTGAAAACAGGTTATTCTGGACTTGAAAGAGAACCTGTTATGGAGCTTTAGAGAAAAATCCTAAGCTGTGCCAAGATACAAGGGAGAAAAGAGAAAAGTTCAATATGCTTTTAAAACAAAAAGACTTGGGACTCTTTCCTATTTAATATGGGGCAGGTGAAGGGGCCCCCCAGGAGTGACTGTCCAAGAGTTATGGTCATGTGTTTGGAAACCAACCTTTCCTTCCTTTTAAACATAGAAACAGAGCTAGTCAGAAGGGTTCTCCCAGGCTATCTAGTCTGACCCCCGGCTCCAGCCAGCTCCGCTCACGACATGCCCACCATGTGCATGTCTAGCCTATCTTTGAATACCCTCACCGATGGCGCCTCATCCACCTCCCGTGGAAGCCCATTCCATACCCTCGGGGTCCTGGCATCTAAATGGAACCTTGGAACAAACATGTAGATTGCAAGGCAGAAAACAGTACCTACTTAACTAAAGAAAACTTACTGGATTAATGTAACATGGCAACTCACTTGTAAATTTATAAGCCATAGTGGGTGATTTTGTCATGTAAAGCTGAGATGGATTTGATGGCTTACAATTGGGATTCAGTTGATGTGTCATCCAAATGTGGACAACACAACCCATCATGGGTCAAACTGAATACAAGCAAGCCGTTTGATAAGAACAGCAAAACCCCTTGCCATGCCAGTGGTGGAAATATTTAACTGCTAGTCACTGTACAGGGTGTTTACCTGCTAGAATTGGTAAGCAGGCACCCCCCCAGGCTGTAGGCACCCCCCTCCCCCAAGTAAGTATGCACCCCAGGGACTATCTGCACTAACCTGCTTTGCTGAATTTGTGCAAATCTGGTGGCCTGGAATTTAAAAAATGGTACATACAATTATTTTTGCACATTATTGTAACTTTTGTTTTAAATACGACAACTACAGACAGCCTCTCCAAGGTACCATAGTGGTTTCCTGGTGGGGTACCTTACATATGCCTACAACAGGATGGGAAAAGCCAGCTTGAGAGTCAGTTTTTGCTATCTATCTGTCCATATCTAAAGGGTAAAACTCAAACCATGACAAGCTAAAATGGCTCATTGCAATATCAGGAATAGGGAAACACCTCAGTGCTCTCACAGTGTGTACAACATACCCAGTTGTCGGTTGGGTGTATTTTGGCTATGGTAGCACTGCGTTACTTCCCCTGCATTGTTGCTTATCATGTTATCTGAACCTACCCAAATATTCTTTCCTACCGAATGGATGGCACTTGACTGGTAGATGAAGAGATAAGGGCCAACAGTGGCTTGTTGACTCCTGATATTGACTCTTCAAGGACCAAACTACATATTATATATTACATTGTATATTACATGACAAACTGCACTTGTATTTCTCCACATTTTATTTTTACCCTAAAAATAGGTATGCAGGGAAGATCCAGATTTGATCAGTATACTGGTGCTGTGGGGGGGGGGGGGCTTTTAATCCTCACAGGTTCCTTATCTAAATTTCCCTGCTAATTGCGGCTTACCCTCTCCCAGACAAAATAGAATGCTACAGCTCCCCCTGGCGGCCTATAGAGAAAGCAGCCTAGTTCACCTTGCAAACAATTGCCAAACCTGTAGGTGCTTGCAGGATTAGCACCAGTCCAATTAGGCAAGCCAGCTGAAATCTATAAAGAGATCTATGAAAGACTTTCTATTCCTGTTCAGTTTTACCACAACACGAAATGCCTTTTGGTGGTTGTTTAGTTTTGGCCTACAGTCTTGTAACATCTTTCCCTGTATCTTGACTCTTGCCTGTTTCCTGATTTTGCCTTTGCCAGAGTCTTTCCTGACTCTGCTTTTCCTCTACAACTCCTTTGCCAGAATCTGTTGCTTGCCTGTTCCTGAATCTGTTTTCCACCTTATCACATTTCCAACCTTTGCTTAAGACTTGGTTCTCCTTCCATTTCCCAGAGCTGATGCATTCCTGTAAAACAGAGGGAGGTAAAGACATTTTTTTCCTGCAGGAGACTGTTTATGTTCATGCCTTCTGTTTTCTAAATTGTAGAAACTAGAATGTCAAAAAGTGTATAACACTCTTCAGAAACCAGAGTTAGAGTTGAAATTCGACTAAATAGTCAGCTCTGTTATAATCCTATCTTGAGAAACTTCTTACAACAAACAAGCCTTTCCCATGGTGTCCTCAAATGTTGTCAGTGACAATTCCCACAGCATTCCATACTGGTTATGGTTAAAGTCCAAAAGAGCTGGAGGACACTAGGTTAAGGAAGGATGCACTGCACTATTGCAAAGAATGCCATTTCAGCACAGTTGTAACAGAACAAGAATTATTACTATGGCCACAATGTAACAATTGCCTTTATTCACAGAGATAATATACTTCCTAGGATGAGGGATTATTTCTCCAAGTCAATATAAGGAAGATTTTGCTTTAAAGGTGTATTTACATCACACAAGGATTTTACAGAAACATATTCTTTCTCATTCTTTCTCTAAGCCACTAGTCTGTGCTGCAAGACTTTCTTTCATATAGCTGTGAGCTTGCCAAATGCCAGTTCTTCCATATAACTTATTTCTCATGCATCCATACTAATGCAGTTGGACATTCCTGTGTCCCACAAAAAAGCGTTTTTAAGGTGAGCAGAAGTTAAATGTGTTCTCACACTAAACCTAAGGTTCTTGAACTATTTCCTAATTAGTTCCTTTAATTATAAAGCAACCCGTTTTACCTCAATTACTTGTGTAGTTACATGGAAGGAAGGCCCATGCTAAAGAAATGGAGCACTGAAATTCTAGGGTTCTGCCACATTACACTACAGCAACGTGATGTGGGTATACAGCCACTATCACTTGACAGCTATCATTTAAACTGAATATGAAGTCATCCTGCTATTTTTTTAGAATTGAAGCCAGTACACTAATCCCCTCAAAATCCATACAAATTAGTGGCCCCCACAAAAAAATGCATGAATAAGCCTACCGAAGGCTCTGGCCAGCCTTGACATACGGGTCCTTTGAGTCCTGTCCAGACCTGTAGCTGGCAGACCCAAATCCAAATCCAAGCATTTTGCAGTTACGGGCTCTGGAAAGTTCCTTTCCTCTTCTTCTGAAGCCTCCCTTTGCAGTGCAAGGTGAATTTTAACTTTATTATATGAATCCTTCCAAACTCTAATACCACCTCCACCAAGATTATTTATTTATTTATTTATTCTATTTCTATGTCACCCCATAGCCCAAGGGCTCTCTGGGTAGCCCACAAGAAACAACAACATAAGTTTAATAACATAAAACAATACCATCTAAAACCACATAAAATCCAACTAATATAAAGTGTGAAAAAGTAGGATAATATAAACAATAAAACAGCAGGAAAAAGCAAATGAAACTATGATTTTAAAAACAGGTACTAAATTAAAAGGTTTTGGCAGCAAAAGTTAGTACAGGCTCAAGAAAGTCCACTAGCTCTGTTCTTCTATCTTCCTTGCTCCTTTTTTGTACGGTTTGGCTTTCAACTGATACCCTCACCTTCTATGTATTAACTGTTCTTAACCACAGATGTAATTGATAGACCCACACAATCAGCCTGACTTCTAGTTTCTTTAGACCATTTTTCCTTTTCCTTTTATAGGCACAACTGTCATCCCCATTCCATACTTCTCAGAAGCTGGCAGGTTCTTAGGAATTTTTGGAGGCGTTTTAATCTTTCATTTTATACATGTGATTCTTTGCATATGTAGGACAAGCCTCTAGCATGTAGAAACTGTTATCATATTTTCCATGGCCCTATTTCATTTCACTAAGCACATAACTTGAATGCAACTAGAACTCTGCACAATTGAGAAGGAACCCTGCTTTATTAGGTCCCTGCATAGGACTGCATAGATACTTTTATTTGCATTCAAGCAAGTGTGAGCAGAACATCCCTGCAGACCTTGAAAGTCCATATAGCAATGCCAGGGACATGGATGGCACAAACAGGGATGCTGGGGTAAGCCAACATATATGTCCTTATCATTCTATACTTCCTGCATGAAGAGAATACATGAAAAGGCCTATAGTTCTAGCAAAATGGAGGACAGAACAGCATTTAGACCACATCCAATGGCAAGGTGGCGTAACCTGTTCTTCTAGAATAAGAAAACCTAAAATCGCACTATGATGTTTTCCTTCCTTCGGCATGTTTAAGAGGTGAACAAGTGGCTAAAGTGAGCTGAATATACCTCTCATCATAGGAGAAGTGAGAACATATTGTAATGGAGATTCCTAACTGTTTCTGGCTTCCCCAGGCAACAGACAGAGCCGCTTATGAAATGAACCTACACTGTTTACTTTCTGATAAAAACACAGTTAAACTCTAGAACCAATAACTATAACCAGCTAACTAGCACCAATAAGAGTTATTTTTCTTCCACACTGCCCTGTGGAGCATAGATGACTTTTATTCCAAATATTAACTTTCCACTCACCATATGACTATTTGCATGTGCTTTACCATATGTGCAAGGAACAGAAGCAGCATCTTTACAATTCTGCTGAGCCCTAATTTAGAATTATTTATTTGTAACTCAACATCATATGGGTTGTACTCTCAAAAGCTTGCAGTAGCAATATCATGTCAAGTGTATGATAGTAGAAAGCTGTCCTTTTCTATTAACATCCAATCTGCTTTCAAGAACAAACCAATTTAGTGTACAAAATCTTGGAACTCATTCAGAAAAAACCTTACGTAGGGGCAACCTTAAATAGTTAGCAAGCCTTGAGATCTGGCAGTTTTCCATGCTACCAGTTTTTGTAAATAAACATACATTTGTTACTCATCTGTTTTATGCAGTCTACACAGTGGCCTTCAAGGCTCCATGCTTGTTGCAAGCAAGTCTAAACATCATCAAGAAAATGGAAGATTTTGCCAATATTGCACAATTATATTGTGATGATGAGTGTAATACATAAGTGACATAAGCACCCAGGGTTTTGAAGGATGAAGAGATAGCTCAAAATCAGGTATAAGCTGCTTTCCATCCACACTACTTAGGATGCAAGCCATTATATAGTGAATGGACATTTGGTTACTGCATTAAGTAAGAACTAACAGAAATACTGCACACGGGGGATTGAATCCACCTTTGTGTAACACGACTTCCCTGCACTTTGCCTGATTATGCGGGAAGTTCCCAAACTTGAACTGCATTCCCTTCAGAGGATGACTTGTAGGTCAGTCATCAGCATTAACTTTTAACAATGGACCTCTCAAGAAGGCAACAGGATGAGCCAATGAGGGCCAGCTAAAGCTTTGACTATAGTTATGTAGTCTCCACATCATAATCAAATATTATTTATATTATATACAGCATTTTTTATAAAAAAGGAAATATAATCTTAAACTGCCTTAAGCCATAGCGTCTAGCTGACAGTAGTAATAGTGTTACTGTATTCTGCCCATGGCAAGCACAGCTGAAGATAGGCCATTGGGTTACTGTTGCTGTTCTGTACATATTCTGTTTGGCATCTCAAAGGCGATAATGTATCCATATAGGCCTGAGGTGCTACTGTGTTGAAGGCCTGTTTTAGTAGTAGCTGCTTGCTGATTTCTGAAAAGGGAGAGAGACAATTGGTGTTGGTATTTATAGGTGGGATGTGGACCAGTACAATTCAATTCTGATTGGCTGGAGGTTCTAGCTCGGTGAAAAAGGATGCTAACTGTTGACTGTTAAGGAGTGGACATTTAGGTACTTGAAAAAGTCTGTGGTTAGTGAAGATGAAGGTCTCTGGTGCTATAGAAGGACTAGGAGAAAGCTGAGGAGCTAGTGAATAGCTAAGGCCAGACTATCATCCTATTCCTTATCTGTGGGATAACCATATGTTGCTGGGAAAGATCAGAGAGCTCATGTGGCTATGTTATGCCAGGAAGCTGCCCTAACATCTTGACAGGTTAGCCAAGCAGTCATTAAAACACAGTTAAATGTTCCAAGCGGCTAGAAAGGAATTGCTTTGGGAGTCAGAGGAAGACTGAACCAAGCCTCATTGTGAATGCATTTCGCTGAGGAGATTTAGGAAATTTGGCCTGAGGTTAAAAAAGAGTTATTAAGAGGCTTATAACAGCAACAGTATCTCTCAAGTCCTCAAGAATTGTCAGTAGAAAACTCCAAAGTGAAAAAAATCTTTACTTAGCAGTTAATGTACAAATACAACTTTGATAAATTAACAATAGTTTGCCTTGTCTCTAATGCTGAAAGCCATCTTATGCCAAAAACAGCTACTAGCTGGTTCTAAAATATTCTAAGATAATTGGTAGCAGTGGAAAAGGCAGCCTGCAGAGGTATGCTCTGTTATATTAGCAGAGCACTCCACAAGTGCAATTGCCCAGCGAAGGAGCAGTTTGCCCACAAATGGTGGTAGCATGAAAGGGAACCTCCACCCTCCCCATAGGCCCTGTTATTCATAAACATATGGTCACAATAGGCCAAAAAAGCTACTAACAAGACTAGGGCACCTGCATACAGCAGTCCTCAATAGTAGTAATACTATTATTGATTTTTTCCCTCTGAGTCCCAAGCACTTACTAAGCTAATTCAATACCACACTTCAATATGTGTCTTATTGTGAAAGCATCCCTAATGGACTCAATGAAAAAAATAAATTTTATACATCAGATATCAAGAAAAAAACATTATCTACTAGCAGAATAATTGACATTATAATTTGATTTGGTTAACAGTCAAAGAATCACTTGTTTTAATGAATGATAAATGAATGTTGTTGTTTTGAGCAGTCAAGTTGTTTTCAACTTAAAGTGACACGATGATGCTCTCCAAAATGCCCTACCCTTTACAGTCCTACTCAGCTCTTGTAAACTCAAGGCTGTGGCTTCCTTCATGGAATTGATCCATCCCATACTTGGCCTTCCTCTTTTTCTTCTGCCTTCAACTCTCCATAGCATTATTTTCTTTTCCAATGAATCTGACAGCTTCACTTTCCAGGGAAAGTTATGGTTTGATTTGATCTATCAACCACTTGTTCATTGTTCTGCCAGTACACAGTATTCACAAAGCTCTCCCTCCATCACCGTGTTTCAAATGTATCATTTCTTCTCCTACCAGCTTTCTCCTCTGTCCTGCTTTCACACTCATACGTAGTGATCAGGAATACAGGAGTGTGGATAATTTTGGCCTTAGTCTCCCGTGAAGCATCTTGATCATCACTTCTAGTGCCTCCATCGCTGCCCTTCCATGTCTTCTTCTAACTTCTTGGCTGCTGTCTCCATTTGAGTTGATGACTAAGCCAGATTATGAACAATCTTTCTCAATTTCATTTTTTTCCCATTGTTGACTTTAAAGTAGGTTACAGTGGAGCAAGATTCTGGATACCCTTATACTGATAATACAACATGCCACCCACAAGAACTATAGTGCATCACATATCTTCCTCCCTAGGGTCACTTCACTTAAGGCCAAGCCAGATATTACTTTATAGAGCCATGCACAGGCTCCCCCCCCCCCCAATATATATAAGAGCAGCCCTAGAAAGAATGGGCGGAGTCACGTTGGAAGCAAGGCAGGGAAACAGTGGGGTTAATCCATCACCATCACCCCATTGTCATTATTCTTATTTACATTTGCATCTTGAACAAGCTACTTTGCCAGTGAAGAAAACCCATTTGTGTGTATATTGCCCTACATAAGGAAAATACCACCTTCAGGTGCTTAATTTAAATTGGGAAGTGGAAAAAAGGGCATTCATCCTCAATCCTGGGATAACTGGCCTTCCCCAGCTCACATTCTATTATGCAGTTTGCACGTAAGTAAACCTATAGTCTAATCCTCCTAGGACACTGTCAAATCTACCTGACCAAAAAGGCCCCTAACTTCCACCCTTCTGCCTCTTACGATGTTATTTCTATAATCCAAAACATGCCCCAGTTAAAAAAATGTCCCAACATGTTCACCAGTATACTTCTATAGGGTACATTTGGGATCCCTAAACAAATTTTAAGGACTAGAGAAGTTAGATGATCTGTAGTTAAGACTCTTTTCAAAGTCAAGACTGAGTTAAAACCTCTAACATGCAGAATAAATATCCATTAAGGGAAAGCTGTTTTACAGTTGTTTAAATTTATAGGCCAAAGTATTGTTATGCAGAGTGAAGGTCAATAGGCCAAGCACATTTTGTCATTCATAGTCTCAGAAAATATTAAATCTTAAATTACCTGTGCCTACTTAAAAGTCACTCTTATGCTGATTCAAACCTCCTGAAAGAAATATTCAGCTAAGCTAAGCTCTTTTCATAGCATTTTTCTTACCTGAGGCACTTTTGTCTGGGGTAAAAAATTACCCCAGATGACTTTTATTAAATTCTATTTTAACACAGGATGACATGTATACCTAGTTCTACAATCCAAATCTCCCCTCCTGCAGCACCTCCTCCCTCCCTCCCTCCCTAATTTACCCAGTCATTTTTACTGGAGCCACAATTGACCTGAACTTGCTGGAAAGTAGTCCCTGAATGTATCTTCCTCTGAAACATTATGCTGCTTACTCACCACAGCAAACACTGGTGTGCATCTCTCAGGGTGAGTGTGGGAGCTTTCATGCCCTTGAGTGACTACCCTAATTATTACAGACTGAAATATGTAGAGGGCACTAGGTTTGGGAAGGCCACCACAGATGGCTTTGTCTATTGTTCACATGAACTTAACCCACACTGACTGAAGAGACCCTGATTCTGCCAAAATATTTTCATTCTCCCTATTGTCAACATATAATTCCTACCTTGAACTTATAAACAAATCAGAGTTGTTAGCTTACTAGGAAAACATTTGACAGGTCAGTAGCATCATAAAAGGGGTAAGAGTGAGGATTAAAAAACAAACTAAACATCTTCCTAAATCTAGGACTGCAATTACAATGCATAAAAGACAGACTGGTTCAGCAAGTACATAATAATGTTCCAATTTTAAATTTATCAGAACAGAGATGTGTGCTTTCTCTACCAATCTGTTATAGAATGTGGCATGAAGACCTTAATTGTTAGACTTCATCTATTCTTGCTTCATGCTCTGCTACTGCTGTGCTTTACTGTTGTTTACTGACAAGTTATACTGTTGGACTTTGCATTGTATAATTTAACAATAAGGGACAACATCCTTGTAAAAACAGTAAAATGCCAAACCAGGTATGCACATTCAGTAATGACTACTTCATGGTCAAATGTTACACCTAAAAGTTCTCCTTTTTATTTGAGAAATCATCAATATTATCACGTAAAACCTCAGGTCATCAATACTTAACATTACATAATTTCCCCACTAAATCAAAAATCTCTCTGCCAGCTAGGAAGGGAAGGAAGGAAAACTGAAGGGAAGAGATAAGGGATAAGGAAGGGAAATTGAAACTATTTTATTTCTTACCTGTAGAGGAGAACTTAAGATGGTCACTAACATTATTTGTCTGCAAATTACCAGTTGATAACAGTATACTCAATATTTAAAAGTTACCAAAACCTTGCTGAGGATCTAATATGGTCTTTGGTAGTTAACCAGTTCAAATATTTAGGACTATTAAATCCTTAGGTTATTATTCAACAGAGCCAAATCAATAGAAATAAATCTGTTGAAAGCTAGAATTACACAAATTATGCTCTTGAAATATTTGATAAATGTGTACAGAATGCTCATTAAAGATATATACTGGCACATATTATTTCAGGTACATTAAGTTGTTGCTTTCCTGGTCACCATCCTTATCAGTGATTCCAAAACACCATAACTTTTCTTACATGCATGATTTCCAAAATTCAGAAAGCTATTTATATACCTTTGCTGTTCAAATAACTTTATGAACAAAGAAGACAGACATTTGTAAAAATTCAGAAATACCAGCCCTTGCAAATCAAGAAACTAAATGTAGCTACCTGAAATCCATTCTTCTCTGCTGAACACCACGATCATGACTGTAGACACTGTTATTATTAAACCAAAGTATTTGTATACTTTGTCTTTTGGAGAATTGCCTTGTTAAAACACGATAGACATTTAAAAGTGGAAATAACATCACGTTGTAAACTTAGCATATCCAATATATAAGCAAAGTTTTCCTTCTCTTAAATGCATACTCTTGCTGAAGCATCTCCAATGTATATAAAAATAAAAGCTTGCCATAAATTACCATTCAATAAAGGATTATGTATTTTAAATGGGGGATTAATGCATTTCTAAGCAAAAACACTCCCATGTAAATCCTAACATTTTCCATCAGCTACACTTCATAGAAACTATCCATCTGACCACACAACCAAGGACTAAAGAATGTCTAGCTATATTCTCTACTTTACTCTTACTAGCAATGTCTTCATTATTTATATATATTGGCACTGGTTTCCAGCAACTGAAGCCAAATCTATCTTGTTAAATATTCATTGGCCGCTGCTGTTCCATAATGTTCAACTGTACTAAAAGAAGCCTAGGTGTGCTGTTACACACCTGTGGCTAAAGCAAGGGACTTGCTTAGGTAACTTTGATAAAAGCCTATGTCTGAAACTTAACAGCATTTGATATCATTTCTGAATGCCTCACCAGGTGGCAAATATAACTTAACACTTGCACACAATTAAATATTCTTGTTCTACAACTGGGAAACTTTTATAGTGTGCTTCAGATGCTGCTTTGAAGGAAGGAACAGCACCAAGATGAAAGAAGCTAGGGGAGGGGGGCGGCTGTCCCAGTGTGGTAGAGTGTTCTATAGTTTTTAGCCAGAATCTGATCAGAAAAAGTTGAAAGGGGATTGAGGTCAGTTCAGTATGAAAAACACAGTGATTAAGGGTTTGGCTTTGCCCTGTGATAGATGTGATGGCAAGAAGGGGAGTTGGTTTAGGCCTAATCAGCCTGTGGGATGTCAGAATAAATGTGAGCTTATATCTGACATTTTTCTTAGAGAAAAGTGAATTTCTTCAATCTGCCTGCTAGCAATCAACCCCCAAATGCCATGCCTGTACTTAGGATTTTGCCATGGGAACTAAAAAGCTCATCCATAAAACCTCATTTACTGCTAATAAAAAGTCTCCATGTTACGTTTTGTATACTGGAGGGTGGAGAGTTTGGGGTGGGGTGGGGTGGGGTTATACTACAGGTTCCTACAGTGGGATGTGTCCTGAGTTGACATTTCAGACTTACTTTTCCTGGTTGCAGTAAGTGCTGGACCCACAGTGAGTGCCTCTGTCTCTGAGATGATCTCATCCAGTTCTGATTCTGGATGGACTGATCCTGATGTCCATATGTACAAGTTTTGCCTGTCTACTTAGTGGCATCTGGGGGACTAACAGGATTTTCCAGGTATAAGAGCTATCTTCCAGGGGGAAAATGCACTCTACCCTGCTCTCTTTGGCTTTAAGAGAGAGAGAGAGAGATAAGACAAAATGGAGAAACCCTTCTGTTAGAGACAGAGAGCTTTCTAACCAAAGCCACAGAGCAAGGAATTATAGTTTTCAAAACAAAATTGTTGTTTAATTATTGCAATTAAGTCAAGTGTCTGAGGAAAGAACTATGCAACAAGAGAAGCCCTGTTCTACTGGCCTGGACAATATTAACTGCTCTGATCCTGGATCTGAACCAGGATGCATGTATTTCCAGGGAAAACTGCTCTTTGCTAAAGCCAGGACAGCCACAACTAACACTGACATCACCATGGGAAAAGACCAGCTCTATCAAGGTTCCTCCCACCAGGAATTCTAACTGTCATCTTTTCAGTTTTCCGATGAAAGAACTACATGGTGGAGCCTCCAGACTTGTAATTATCTTCCTATGTCTAAGATTATAGACAATTTTGTTAAAAATGTTGTTAAGCTATCTGTTTACTATGGAAATTTATTGTTGCTGAAAAGTGTTATACAAATATTGCAAATAAGAATTAAAACTGGACAAAATTTTGCAGGCTTGGAGAAATCTTAAGAATGCTTCTGCACGGAGAAATGGTAGTGGGAAGTCCTGCATACTGATCTCATTTCAGAAGACTTAAACAAAAATGAACTGCCAATGGCAAATGGCATAGTCCAATGTATTCTGCCTTACATGCATATAACCCTCTGAGTTCAGAGGCATACATGTATCAAATACATGCAGTGCATTTTCATTGGACAGTCATTTTCTGACATTTAAATTAAACACCAGTAAGGAGGACAGAAGGAGGATGGAATGTCAATAGGAATTGACATAAGGCAATGGTCCCATCCTCTTGCCCTCTGTGCCTCCCAGTATGCCCTTTGTTCTTTCTCAGTCTCAGTTGCATCCTTGGAGTGATTCCCCCCCCCCCCCCCACACACACATATTTAATAGTAAGCCCAAGTGTTCTGAAAGGTATGTATTCTAAGACCTGTAGAAGACTGCATTTTAGTAGAAAGAATATGATAGTGAATATGAATTAATTCAACTACAGAGGCATTAAAAACTGACACATGGGCAATATATATAACTGAATATATAACTGAGGTAGGTAGAAACAGCAGTGAAATCATGTCAGAGCTATTACCAATTGCTTAGAAAATTTTACTGCTCTTTCTTAAAACCTCAGAAGTTGATGAAGAGAATAATCCTTGAAGAACTGATCTGAATTGGTATTATATTAATTTTTTAAGAATTTAATACATTAACTTTCCACAAACATAAGAAACAATCAAAATAGGAAAGCCTGATTGCAGTTTATCTAATAATTATATTAAGTATAGTAGCAAGTGATACAATGCAATTTACAGGCTAATCCATACTTCAGAAGCAGAAATAACTATACTTATGCTAGGCTTGAGGGCACAAGTAATTTCTAATACATTGCTATCTAGGTCTTAGATCTATAAAAAATAATTTTGGACCCATCTTGGGTAAAATAAGGAATATGTTAAAACAGCATAATGTCTTCTAAAAATTCTTGCTCTTCTGAGTTTTACTATAAAAAGGACTGAGAATTTAGAGGACCTGATGTAGACATTTGGTAAACAGAAGGGGCAAGTTTTAATTTTATAAATTTCTTGTTCCCCTTAGGAACCAGAGTGCCAATTTCAAGAACTTAAGTCAGCTTTCCAGAACTTGTTGTCCTTCTAATGTTCCTAACAATTGGATTTGCTGGCTGCCACTGAAGTCCCAAAGATCTGTAAAGCATCAAGTTGAGGAAGCTTGCACAAATATATTGACTATGCATCCCTCCAAGCCAAATATTATTGTATAAGTTCCATTTAAGTTATGGTGCATAACTGTTTGGTTGTAGAATTATCTCAAGTGAGTGGATGGGTAGAGTCTATAAGTAAACAAATACGTGTTTGATACATGTATTAGTTTATCAATTTGCATATTGAATTTTCAGTAAATTTAGTTTGCAACAATTGGTTTTCCAAGTGATACAAGTTTTGCAATTAACTTCCAGTGAGCCAGTCTCTGCTGGTTTCATTCAAATCATCGTATTTTTAATCCAACATAATCCAACATTGTGTTTCCAAGTCCAGAATTCAAGCTCAGTTCAGAACCCACCAATCCAATCAACTCTCACCATCTCAGGACCTTTGTTTTTTCTTTATGATGTTCCAATGGCAACTTCAGAAGTCAAGCATGCAGAAGAATAGGCCTTTTTCCATCCTATGTTAGATAAGATCTTCCTCAACCTGAGGGCTTGGATAGCTGCTTCCAGCCTGAATATACAGCACTTGACAGTATATACTATGTACTATTCTAATATACAGATAATTATTTCATGAATACTTAACACAGGCTACAGGCCTTACTACAGGCTTCCCCTTGTGTAAATCCTTTCCATTTCAAATATTACTTTCACAAGATAAACAGAAGCTTAAAAGTTTTAATTCTACAAAGTGCCATCATTTTTACTAAGAATTAAGTCCCACTGAGTTCAGTGGGACTTAGTCCTAGGTAAATGGCTATAAAATTGCAGCCTAAAATTTGTTACATCCATCTTTTGTTTCTTTTTCTTTGTTTCTTCTCTTACACAAATAAGCTACAGCTGCTTTCAGATAATATTATATTTATCCTAGGCCATTTAATAGCATGCTTTAGCCTGTAATCCAAGATTTTTCTCTTCTGCAGGCAAGTAAAACAAAATCAGCATTTGAAGATACTTCAGACATGCATGCAAATCTTCTTCTTATCTTAATAATAAAGACTGGATGATATGTGCAGCATAACAAAATTGTATACATGAATGTTTGCAAATTAAACGCCAATGAAGTCAACAACATATGATTCCTGAAATAGCTTATATACATTTTTGTAAGTTTATCATCATGTGAATTGTAATAATATACATGTCAGAAATAAATTCCATTGTTTTTATGGCTGTTGCTCACCAATAAGTGTATTTAGGGCTACAGTCCAAGATACTGAGGTTGTATTTTGAGACAGTAACAAACACTTCAGTGAAGGCCCAGTTAGCCAATGAAATAAAGTAGGCTAAAAGCAATAATTATAAATCTATTTCAATACTCACTGAGTATAAGGGTCCACTCCTACAATCCCATATTGTAGTAGTCAACAGAAAACCAATCAATCTGAGTTGATTATTAATTTTACATTTTTATCCAGTAAACTGAACACATATGTTACATAAAATCTAAGACAGTGGCTTTAGGGAGGACTGATACTACACCAGCCTTAATCTACCTGATGCTCTCCCGTTGTTTTGGACCAACTCCCATGAACCCGAGCCAGCATGACCAATAGTCAAGAATGCTGGGATTTGTTGTTGAAAACATTGGGAAGGCACCAGGCTGGAGAAGACTTTATTACAAGAATCACAGTAGTTATGTACCTTTTTTGTGGCTGTAATTGGGTATTAAGGGGATAGTCACCTCTTTAACGAACATGCAGAGGAAACCACAACTAATTGCAGCTGTATAATGAAATTTCCCTGCATATCTGCAGTGCCTGGTGATATATAATGTGAGGAGAGAAGACACATATTTATCTCAAAAACCGGTAAACACCTATGTTCCTATATGCTAAACTATGCTTTCACCTATGCTAAACTCTGAATCAAATTGCACCTCAGTAAAGCAAGGACAAAACTACAACAGAAATTATCTGAGACAAAAGAAAACTTTCTAACCACTTTATCCTCCTGGAGAGCATATCCATGAAAGCAAGTAAGAAAAAATAGGAAAAGACAAAAGAGAAACAGGAAGTTACTTCTATTTCTGGGGAAACAAAGCTAGCAGCATCTGTTAATAAATAGATTACAAAGAAGTTATAACTGCAAAAACTACAAAAGTTCTAAGAGCCTGGACAAAAATAAGTACTATAGCTGTCAGTAATCTCAATCATCTTGATTATTGCTGGAGACATTTAAACTACACCGAATTTGCAGACTGCTAGAAAACAGAACCATCTAGGCATAATTCTTGTTCCAAGGGCAAAAGCTTAGTGTGATTGAAAAGACTTAAAGAACAATATGTTACATGTCAATAGATGCACAAATAAGTAGCAGCGTAGTTAATAACAACAGTTTATACTTATGGTAGTAATCTTGGCCATGTTGGCCAGGAATAATAGGAGTTATAGTTCAACACATCTGGAAGGCATCAGGTTAGAGAAGGCTTTGGTTGGAAGCAGGACTATATGTTTGTGACAATGGTTTAGAAGAAAGTGGTATTGGCATGTAATTCAGCTTCCTAAAAATGTCAGGTTTGATTTACAAAGCAAAAATTTAAAAATCATGGTTCTAACTTTTATAACTGAAAATGCATACTTAAATACCAATGCCAGTGGCTGCTGAAATCCTCCAGGTTATTTATTTAAGATTGTATATATTTTACCATTCGCTCAGTGTATTACTCTCAGAAGGGTTTACAAAAGATTATAAACAATAAAACATAACAAGTATCCATAAAATCTAAACAAGAATACAAATAAGAGGAGTCACTAAATATTTCTTTCCAGGAGTTGTAATTGAGTTTCATTGCCCTAAAACCTTCTTAGCCATCCCTATGATTAGCAAAAACTGAATGAATTAAGGAAATCATTACAAACTGCAAGCTTTATCATACATATTCCACATAGTTTCTTGTTGCCATTTTAGATTTCCATTTCAATTTCCAAACAGCAGAGTCCTGTGGCACCTTAAAATTCAGGCATAAGCTTGTAGGGCGTTACTATATGAAACTGCCTATGACCCAGAAGAACTGTGAACTGAAACCAGGGACATTGTTAGGGAAGAACGCAAAAGGTAATTCCTGCAGCAAAAAGAAAAGAAAAGCCTAGATGAATGATGGGAGAAACCCTCATGATTACTAGGTACAGATAAGAAGCAAAGGTGACAGATACAAGATCAGAATGCAACTTCTCAGTGACTATCACATAGAGAGAAAAAGAAATACAAATAATGGCCAGTGCAAAGAAATAGAAATAGAACAACAAAAGAGGAGGAAAAGGAGACCTCTTCCAGAAGGTGCAAAAAACCAAAGGGAAATTCCAACCTAATTTAAGAATGCCAAAAGACCAACAGGAGAACATACTATATCACCTGGTTAAAACAAAGATAAGCATAACAGAAAAGAACATATGAAAGGATTATAAGGAATAGGTAAAAGGCTCCTTCAAAGAGGAATCCTATGAGGAAGACCCTGCAATATTAGAAAGTGATGTGAAAGCTTCTCTGAAAGCACTTGGAAGGAATAAAGCACCCAGAATAGATACGGTGCCAATAGAAGTAATCAAAGCTACAGAGACTGAATAGGTCCAAATCCTAACAAGAATATGCCAACAAATATGAAAAACCAAACAATGGTCCACAGAATGGAAATGTTTAATATACATCCAGATCCACAAGGAAAGAGGTGCAAAATAGTGTAGCAACCATAAGCCCATTGTATTCCCCATGTAGACAAAGGGATGCACAAGATTCTTACCGCAAAGTATTTTACTGTATATGAAGAAATGCCTGACATTCAAGCTGAATTCCAAAGAGAAAGGGGCACATAAGATCATATCACAAGGTCATATAATAAATGTATAGTGCTACTGCAGCACACAAAAGAATTTCAGATCAGTCTATGCTTTATAGTCTATAGCAAAGCCTTTGACTGTATGTAGGTTATGAGAAGCTATGGATGGTCCTGAAAAAAATGGGCATGCTGGATCGTGAAAAAGCTGACTCAGAACACGATGCTCGTATAGAGCTTTGACTAATCGAAAGTTGAAATAGGTGTGTCCTGGATCAAATCAAGTCAGAACTTCCTCTGGAAGCAAACATTATGGAAAGGAAGCTGTTGTACTTTGCGCACATCATGGGGTGGACAAAACTAAAAAGACTGTAATGGTAGGAAAAGACAGATAAAAAGGAGGAAGATCAACTATGAAATGGATCAATTCCAAAAAGAAGCCACAGCCTGGCAGTTGTAAGAGCTGGGCAAGGCTATCATGGACAGTACATTCTGGATGTCATTCATTTAAAGGGTTGCCATAAGTCAGAGATGACATGATGGCACATAATAACATCAGACTTGTGGGAGCCATGGTGTACTTCATCCCAAAAGCTTATGCTGGAACAAATGTGTTTGTCATTTAGGTGGCATAATAGAGCATCTTAAAATCAATTTAATGTTGTTTTGTGCAGAGTATATACAATCCTGGTTAAAAGCTCCAAATCCTCATCATGTCCACATAGTATTTTTAGTATAAAGAAGTTATCTGTATCAGTACTTTTTCCCAGAAAGTGTTTGCAATTAACTGTAAATCACTTGATGCCATTTAAATGCCAGCAATATTATTTCAACTTCTATTTAATGTAGACGTGAAAAAGTATCATGCCACAAGAGATAACAATAATCACATTAGCTTAGTTCACATAGAATGGTCAAATCATTGCTTGCTCATCATGAAAGCTTTCAGAGTCTTACACTTCCTCATTTCTCCCCATTTGCAAATCTTAAGTTGTTCTGGTCTTCAAATCAGGTAAGGTGAGGTTGCTTACCTACAACTATCATTCTTTGAGTGGTCTCTGTGCATTCCCACATATGGACTCTGCACATGTGTTCCTGTTCAGGAAGATTCCATAGCTAAGATGGGAAGTGCTCACTGGGAACTGCTCTCCTGGCATGGCCCAGGAGTAAAGAAGGGGTTTCCTCTCAATTCTCAGAAGGACATGAGACCAACATTGTGGCCCCATGCTAGATGAAAGGACACTTGGACAATAGTCAGTGAAGGCCTTTCACTTTGCACAGTAGAAGCATTTTGTGGCTTATTTTAGGGCCACTTCCAGAATCGGCTGGAGGTTGTAAAATAAACTGTTCATGGTAAAGGTGGGGGCCAGATTCTCCAAGCCATGAGACAGAGTTGGTGGATCTCTGGATGGAGGATGGTTCCTTGGTCCCAAGAGCAAAGTGAGGGAACCAGGGCTGTCTGGACCACTATGGTGGTCCCATGCTAGATGAAGGGATACACAGTTTGGATCTGGGCTCGTGACCAGAGGGAAGAGATATTATAGTGTCCATGACCAGGTTTAGGAGAATGAGAAGACAAAACTGGGATACGAGAGATAGAAAGCAGGATGGATATGTTTTTGAAAATGTTTAACATTTTATTTTAGGGATGAAGAAAAGGTTGAGGGTTTCAGAGAAAAAGAAAGGTTTTTCTTCCTTCCAGCAGAGTCTGGAAGAGAGGAGATAGCTACAGAGAGCAGGAAAGGAACTTTCCAATGTACCCTTGATGGTGATTGAAGGAAAACTGAGGATTGCGAGAGAAGCCCTCCATCGTGCCTGGGTGAGTTCCCACTGAATAAATCTTAAATATGGAATCTTCCCATGTGTGGAGCCTGTATGTGTGAATGCACAGAGACCACAGAGACCCATGCTTTATACCATGGGTCCTCAGACTAAGGCCCATGGGCTGGATCTGGCCCCCCATGCCCTTTTAACTGGCCCGCCCCACAGGTTTGCACTTGCTGGGTGCGTGCATGGCTTGCTCACGAGGAGCTCGTTTTGGAAATGCTTGGAGAAAACAATGTCCTTTTGAGCAACTCGGCACCTCGCCTGGCGGCAGCTTGCTCACAAGTACATCGTTTTAGATTCGATCAGAGAAAATGATCTCTTCGCGAGCAAGCCAACGCCTTGCCCCACACCCCCCATCTCCGCCTCCTTTCATGTTCCCTAGACAGAAGTTTAGGCATGCTACATAACACATAGAATCATAGAACAAAAGAATAGTAGGATTGGTAGAGGCCAGAGGGCCATCAGGTCCAACCATCTGCTCAGTGCAGAGCTCCAAGTTAAACCATCCCTTTCAGATGGCTGTCCAGTTGCATCTTGAATTCCTCTAGTGTAGGAAAAGCCCATAACCTCCCTAGGTAATTGGTTCCATTGTAGTACAGCTTTAACAGTCAGGAATTTTTCCCCAAGATCTAGCCAGAATCTGGCTTCCTGTATCTTGAGCCTGTTATTCCATGTCCTGAACTCTGGGACAATCAAGCTGTCTTGTCCTCCTTCTTCATGACAGCCTTTCAAGTACTTGCAGAGTGCTATCGTATCTCCTCTCATTCTTCTCTTCTTGAGGCGAAGGCTTTGTTTTTAGTTCCTGGATCATCCTTGCTGCCCTCCTCTGTACCCGTTCCAGCTTGTCTACATCTTTCTTAAACTGTGGTGCCCAGACCTGGACACAGCACTCCAGATGAGGTCTAACCAGTGTTGAGTATAGGGGAACTAGTACGTTATGTGATTTGGAAGTAATGCTTCTTTAATGCAGCCTAAAATAACATTTGCCCTTTTTGCAGCCACATCACACTGTTGACTCATATTTAGTTTGTGATCTACAACAATTCTCACCTGCAGTATTTTTGAGCCAAGTATTCCCCATCTTGTAACAATGCCTTTGGTTTCTTTTTCCTAGGTGCAGAACTTGGCATTTGTCCCTATTGAATTTCATTCTGTTGTTTTCAGTCCAGTGCTCCAAACTACCAAGATCACCTTGACTCACCCAAATCTAATGGGTTTTCTGTAACACTTGCCTCTTTCTACCCATGATGAGTTAAAGTTCCTAGCATGATCATCAACCTTTTCCTATATCCTGGCAGCTTTGGAATATTAAAGAGCAGAAGTTTTTAGTAGGTTTGGAATTTCTAAATGTTCCTTTATTGTGACTAATATATAATGTAAGCCTATTGATTTAGCTTGCAGGGGCATTGTTAGTATGGCAAAAAAAAACCCAAGTCCTATGACTTTTGCGCGGGATCCTGGGTCTGCTGTTGGCTGCCATAACAGAGGGAGCTCAAGAACTTGTACCTCTCATGAGCTGCCTTTTTCTTATCTTAAGCAAAGACAAATGGGCAGGTGAATTATGCTATTGCTGCTCCACCACAAACTAAAATCTCAAATGCCTCTGGAAACAGTAACAATATTATTTCAGATTTATTTCCATATCATGACAACCCAAATGATGTCTTTTAAAAATGGGTTGTTTCAGGCATCATGATAATAACTATGACTGCCTAAGTGAAAGCAGACACCATTTAATTGAAAGTGAAATGGGGGCCAGTGTGCTCATTCAGTCCTGCTATGTATCGGTAATTTCTGGAATAAATAGCCCAGGAATTTGTTAAGTGTAAACAAGTCATTGTAATCAAAATGGATGGCTTCCTTTGTTATGTACAATGTATGTGGAAGGAAACAAATGTTATTTCCTTTCTTGACAGCATCTGAGGCTTTAGTTTGTGAGGTACCCAGGAGGCAGTGACTATATGGCAGCACAGCTGCCAGCTTCCATTGCATTTAAGTAAGTTTTAAAAATGAAAAAATTGAAGACTACTCACTAGCCTCCTGTCACTCAAAGAGAATTATTATGTGTGCCATATTTATTAGGATTGCATTATTTACTTTATCATTTTATTTATCTAAAATATTACTATATCACCCTGTAACAAATCACAATTTAGGTAGGTAATGATTAATTAATGGGTGTGATTGTAAATAAATTTTGGAAGAAAATCTGGATCATTTTAATGTGAAATTAATTGGTGGTAATCTATAAATTCAGGAGAGATTATTTGAATGAGAAAGCTGTTGGCTTTCCTTCTTTCAAATGCTATTGGATTTTCCAATAATTCTTTTACCGCTTCCCACACTCAAATCCAGAGAGTCACAAAATGCATCATTTTAGATGATTTTCAATAAGCACCTCTCCTTATGCAACCACAACAGTAAAATTCGCAAACAAGAGAGAGGTATCAACAGCCTTTGGTGTACCCGAGGGCTTGCAGAAATACAAAAAAAATTTAGTGGGAGGGGGGGGCCTCTGGATGCCTCTGTTAAAGGAACTGTATTGAATGTGGAGTACAACTCATGACAAATCAGAGAAACTTTATCCTCAGAATGTTGTGGAAATTCATCACAGCAAGATAATAAGGGTTCCACGGTTTCTTTCTCTGACCTGGATTATAAAAGGCCATGAACCACTCAGAAAAGCTCCACTGGATGGCACTGAGAAGATGCAATGCAGGTGAAAAAAAATGACCTCTTGCCGCCCTCACCACCACGTAATAGGCTTAATAGTGGGCTCCAACCCATGTTCAGTTGGATTCAGCATGAGGGTTTTTTTCCACCTGCACTCTAGCTGACTCCCCTCCTGCTTCATTGTCCTCAGCTCAGGTGTATACCAAGGAGCTGTATGGGGTCTGCTCAAGAGAACAGGGCACTTGGGTAAGATCATGTCAACCGCTTTGGCCATTTCTGCATTCTACACAGCAACCTGGGCTCCAACAGGAACACCAGCCATATCAGCTGGAAAATCCCCCAGAGTCCTGTGTAAAATGTCAGGACCCATTAGCTTCCAGGGGCAGACCATTCCAATAAGTCCCCCACTCTTGCATAGGGAAAAAGAGGCCAAAAGCCCAAACCAAAAAAGGAAGTGGTTTGATGATAACAAAAGGGTTAATGTTAGTCCTCACCATCCTCCTGTCCAGTCAAAAAAGACAGGTCCACAGCATGACCATTTACATGTATTGGGCCAATGACATGTTGATAAGGCCCCATTGTTGCCATGGTGGGCATGAAGTCCTGAGTCACCCTGGATAAAGTAGCTTTGGCAAAATTAAGATCTGCCAAAACCATCTTCTTGAGGGTCCTCACCACCTCCATCAGCTCAGGCAGGAAGTCTGATGAGCAGCAGAGTGGGCAAACTACCATCAGCAGAATCCATAATCTCTCTCAAGCATCCAGCACAAGGTAGAAACAGATGACCACGAAGTCCTAGAGGGGGAGATTGTATTCCTATAGATTACAGCCACCCACACTCCCCAACCCTCAAGGCAATGCTGGAGCTGCACTGAGTACCCAGATGGGCACACCTGCAAAAAAATAATCCCTCCTGCTACAGCCATCCAAGTCTCTGTAATGCAGGCCCCCTTCAGATCAGCCCTTTCACCAACAATCAAATTATGGATGAGGGAAATGGTATTCTGAGCCAAGCTGGCATTCAGCAGCAGCAAGCCCATGGGTAAGCTAGGGTTGTCCTGTCCCCCACCAAAGGACCTGGCACCTGAGCTGGCGCCAAATGGGCGATGCTCTTTGGCACTTCCCTTTGGCAGCTGCCCAGGGCCACTGAATAGAATTAGCTGCAAATACACAGCCATATTTAGTATACTCTCAGACTTCCTTCCGAAGCAAACAAAGCACTCATTTGCATTTGTGAGCCCATGCTTACTAATTTGCATGCAGACTGGCTGCATTTAACTGTTCAAAATTGTTAAATGTTCAAAAATATTGTACATGAGGACTCCCATTAGAGCAGGGACATTCAGTGCTGCCTTTTGTTTTTCAACCCCTCAGCCACAGGCTCAGACAATTCAAGAGATACACTGCAGACCACGTTTGTATACACTGTTATCAGTCTTCAGTGAAGAATGATCATACTTATCACACCACCCATGCATGAGAGAAATATGTAAGTAGGTTTGAGGAAACTCCAAGGTTGGCAGAAATATGAAACATATTTAGGAAAAACCTTAAGAGAAGAAGAATCCCAAAAACAGGACAATGAAGACTGAATGTGTTGATTGTTGGACACAGGGAAAAAAATCAGAAGGGAGAATGGAATGAAGTATCTGGAAACCTGATCATGAACACGTCATTTTGCAACATTTTGTTCCCACTTGCAGATCCTTATTCTAAATTTAAAATTTCATGTGATATGATTATTATTTGTTGCAGGACATTTTGATAAGCTACAATAGGCTTCCATTTCTTTATAGTAACGACAAGAAAATTATTCAAAATCAAGACCCAGATCGTATATACCACAAGTTAGGAAAGGTAGCACAAAGTCCAAGAGGTAATCAGCATGGTAAATGAACAATGTCAAGGAAAGTATTAGAGAAAAGAAGGAGTCCTTCAGAAGGTGGAATTCTTTCTCAAATATGGAAAACAAAAGGGAGAACAGAAGGGCAATAAGAGAAGCCAAAAGCATTTTGAGGAGCATATTGCTAACAGCATTGAGGCCAACAATAAACTTTATTTTAAAGTATCAGAAATAGGAAACCAGCTAAAAGGGCAATTGGACTACTGGATGATAATGGAATTAAACAAGTTCTAAAGAAGGATAAGGAGATTGCTAGATTAATCAACTGTCTTTAGTGCAGAAGATACAGGACAGATATCTGCTCCTGAATTGATACTTTCAGGAAGGAAGCCTGAAGAACTAAGACAGATAATAGTGACAAAAGATGAAACACTCAACTTTATTGGCAAACTGAATTTTAATAAATCAATGAGCCCAGATGGTATCCATCCTAGAGCTTTTAAAAAAACTCAAATATGAAATTGTTGACCTTATTAGAAAAAGATGTAGCATATCCATAAGAAGAGCCTCTGCACTGAAGGACTGGAAAATGCCCAATGTAACACCAAGTTTTAAATAGGAATCTAGGGAGATCAAGGAAACTATAGGCCAGTTAACTCATGGATAAATTGGTTGAAAGCATTAAATATATAATAACTATATAGAGGGGCTAGCCCTGCTGAAAAAGAATGAACATGACTTCTGTAAGTCCTGTCTCATTAACCTTTTTAAAATTGTTTGAGAGTGTCAATAAACATGTGGACAGGAGTGATCTATCAACATTGTTTAGTTGAACTTTCAAAAGGTCTCTGACAAGGTTCCTCATCAAAGATTCCTGGGCAAATTTAGCAGTCCTAGAATAAGAGGGTTCCACACATGTGCACAAAGCCCATATGAATGATGCACAGAGACCACAAAAAAGAAATTTCTCATGATGGAGGAACTTATGCAGTGGAGTCTCATAGGAATTTATACTAGGACCAATCCTTTTCAACCTATTATGATACAATATTAGGAGTGAGTTATGAAGTGATCAAGTTGGCTGATGACACCAAACTATGTAGGGTGGATAAAACCAAAGAGGATTGTGAGGATCTCCAAAGGGATCTCTCCAAACTAGATAAATGAGCATCAACATGGCAAATGTGGTTCAACATAAGTTGGAGTCAAGTAATGTAGGTTGGGATAAAAAAATCCCATCTTCTATAAGCTAAAGGGATCTGAGCTTGTGGGAACTGATCAAGAACAGGATATTGGGGTTCTGGTGAACAGCTCAATGAACATGTCAACCATACACAGATGCTATGAAAAAAAGGCAAATTCCATGTTAGGCACTATTAGGAATGGAACTGAAAATAAAATTTCCAAGATTGTATTCCCTTTATGCAACTATGTGGTATGACTGCACTTAGAATATTGTGTTCTGGTCACCACACCTAAAAAAGGATCTTGTAGAGTAGAAAAAGTTCAGAAAAGGGCAACTGAAGTAATCAAGGGGATGGAAGCAGCTCCCATATGAGGAAAGATTGCAACAACTGGGATTTTGTAAACCATGTAAATCAATAAGGGGAGGCATGATAGAGGTGTATGGAGAAGAAGGATAGGGATACAATTTTCTTCCTCCCCCATAATACTAGATCCCATGAACCTGATCAGTGAGAGACGCAGGACAGATGAAAGAAAGATGCATGGTTAATATGGAATTCACCTCCACATGGTGTAGTGATGGCCAACAATTTGGATGGATTTAAAAGAGTAATGAACAAATTTATGGAGAAAGCTATCAATGTATCCTAGTCCTGATGGTTATATGCTGCCTTCAATATCAGAGGCAGTATGCCTGTGTATATCAGTTGCTGCGGAACCTGGACAGGAGGGTCCTATTGCACTTGTATCTTGCTTATGAGATCCTGTGGGCAACTGGTTTACCCCTGTGCAAATGGAATGCAGGAACAAATTGACTATTGGTTTGATCTAGCACAACTCTTCTTATACCCTTAGTACCACCTATGAAATATTGCACAAACATGGAACTGTATATAATTTGTAAACTTGGTTGCATGAGTGCGTGTCCATCTGATTGCCTGTGTGTAAAATGCTGAATACACAGTTTATCAGATGAGAATTTTCCCTTATTCTACAATATATGAAAAATATGAATCTGCCTCTGAACATTGTGACTGGCATTAGAAATCTAGAAAATTAGATAAGGGTTTATTTTTATGTTAAGGAGATGATAGTTCTGTGTGCAAATAGCAGCATCAGGGCAATTTTCATCAAAAACAGGAAAAACTGCAAATGGATGGACAAACCTTTTTCCTTCACACCATGGCCCTGCTATTTGTAAAAAGAAAGAGGCATGAGGAATCCCAAACACAGGATTCAAACATTACTTTAACAAAACAGGCAAGTTTACACATCACACTAAGCCATTCTGCAAATAAACTATGCAGTCTGGATTGTTCTTGGAACAACTCATAGTATGCCTGCTGATGTTGTTCTTACATTGCATTTTTATCCTCCTTTTCCCTCCTTTGAGGATCCCAAGTAGGCTTGCAGAGCTCCATTTTATCCTCACAATAACAACCCCGACAGGTAGCTTAGGCTGGGAGTGAGTGACCAACCCACAGTCAGCCAGGGAGCTTCATGGCTGAGTAGAGACGGGAACCTGGATCTCCCAATCCCCCAGTCTGACACTCTAGTTGCCACACCACATTGGCTCTCATGTAGTCTTAACACACCTTGTTCTACTCCTTCCTCAGTCCTACAACCAGTATCCCAGTGTCCCTCATGCCAAAAACATCTTGTTACCTTCCCCCTGGTTTGATTTCTGAAAACTTTTGCTTGCTGCTGTTTTTCAAAAACATGCAGTTGTGGTCACTGGGGGTGGGGTCCACCCTCTACAAATTGTGCAATTGTGTTCTTAATGCAGTAGTAGTTGTCATCAATTATTCACAAGTGCTGAGGCACATGCTTTCTGCTGTCCAAAATGAGAAGTGTTGCCTTGTCTGCTTCTGCTGCCAAAGGGAGCACTAAACTGCAGAAGCAAACAGATTGACAAGACTACATACATTGGGTTAATTTGCACACAGTTGCCAGAGATTGATTGCCGGGTTATCAATTGTAAAGAAAGGAGAATGCAAAGGAAGTGCAACCAAAGGAAGTGCTCCCACTTAGCAATATAATCATCTGGCTTTTAATTGTTCATAATGTTCTCCATATTTTCAACGCTTCCCTAAATCTGCAGCTGCTTCCCTCCCCATTTTCCAGGGTTCTTTTTTGGAGCACTTACCACTGTGGTTACCATGATTCACTTACAGTTCTGAAAAAATGCAGAAATATAGGCAACTTTAATATGAAGATTAATAAAAGGGGATTTTATATCTTTTACAGCTCGGTAGTAAATGGAGGGGAAATTTGCTCACCTGCACTAACAAAACAGTTAATTCAGGCATACAATTTTTCTCTCCATTAATTTTCATTATTTTTGCATATTTTCTCAGTTCCCCCAAATGTTCTCCCAAATTCCTAACAATAACTGCTCATGGGAATGGAGGGGGGAAGGGAATTACTATCTCCCCTTTTTGGATTACATAAAGAAACAGGGACACGTTGAAAAGGTAGGGGCATGCTGTCAGCACAGTACTTAAATGCCAGAAGACTACATTGCTAAGTGAAGATCTTGTCCCTATACCAATGGATGCATTTTCCCATCTCTCACCCTCTCCAATTCAAAGCTAGGCAATCATTTATCCATGACGGGTTGTCACGTGGTACAAACCAGGTCATGATGTAGTTTCTCCAAGGTATTTTGCCCAGATGACCACATGCGCTTTGGTCTTTTGAATGCTTAATCCAGACATGCACATAAGTCCATTGAAATTACGAAAAATTACTAGATTGCTTACTTGTCCATGTAATTTTTAAAACCTTCAATCTTCAAACTCATGGGTGGAATAGCTGACCTGAAATTGTCAGTTTATTAACAAAGAAAGACCAGCAATACAATCTATGGCTAGATAAAGGCTGCGACTGGGATTTAGAAAAGCTATGCACTAGTTCTACCATTTTACCAATCTGCAATTATGGTAACACGATCTCATGTTGACCTCAGAGACCAGGTATAAAGTGATAACATTAACCAACAGCAGAATGAAAGTTCAGGTATACTCACTGTAGACATGTATCTTACCTTGTTTGAGCGTAAAGACACTCTTCCTCCACAACGTGCGCAGAATTTAGTTTGGCAATATGAACAATTATGGCCACAGCCATCAGCAAATTTTGTTTTGTGGCAGATACCACAGGTTGGAGCATCACCCTTCTGCTCCTGCTGTTGCTGTGATTCTTCTCCCATCTTTTTCACCTGTTCTTTATACATTTCAAACTGTTGGTGTAATTTCCTGCAGAAGAAAATAGCAAAATATTTAAAACATTCAAGTAAGAATAAAATAGCTCAGCTAATTGTATTTTAAACAGTGCAACTATTTTGTTACCCAAACCACAGACCTAGTTTGTATCCAACAGAGGTTTGTTCCTGGGTTAATTTAGGGTTGTTTAAGAACCATAAAGAACCTCACATGCCCTGTATATCTAGAAACAACCTATAAATGCTACATTCAGAGATTGTTCCAGGAAACCAGAAGTGGTGCACGGACAGAGCACAATCCCATAATTCATGGGTTATTACATCTACACTCAAAGTATCCAACTACTCCCTGGATCAAGACAATTGCCCTGTCCAGACATAATTAATCCATGAATTGCTACTTGACACCACCATTTACATCCACACAGGTTTACTTTCTCAACATAACAAATACTTGGATGCTATTACCGTATAAAAGTCTAACTGAACTGGATAAATTGTAAGTATGCATATGCAACTCTTCGAGTCTAGAATGTAATAAACATTTAGCTTAAGAAGTCTACTGATAACATCTTTTATCTATCCAATAGGTCATCTTGGCAAAGCTAGAAAACAGTAAAGTCAGAAAAACACAGAGTCTAAGCTATCCAGAATTCTTCCTCTCTGAAACTGGCTGACATCTCATATACACGCCTTCCCATTCTAACTAGCTATTCAGTATACAAGTGAGCAAAGCAGGAAAGAAAACAGAAAAGGCAGAACATTTTTCCTGTCTATGGGCATCATAATATGGCTAGGTAAAGTCCCAAGAGTAGTTAGCCTCAAATTATGGAATAATTTGATTGTAAATCCAGTAATGCTTTCTTAGTTGTACTTCCCAAAGGAAAAACATTTGTAGATGAGTACATAAGTTTAATTAGTGTACTGATAAGAGCACACTAGAATAAGAATCCTCTCAGGGATACCATTGTTTAGTTCCCTATGTTAGATAAATAATCATTAAGGTAAAAAAAATCATAAAAGCAAGTGACTGAAAGAATTCAGCACAAGAAAGAATGAAATAATTATTTGAGTGTTGCTAAGAATGATATACAATTATTGCCCAAGTACTCCTGTAAAAGCAACTACACATTTTGTTCAGTACTGAATAAAAAAAGTTTTTATTTATCAGTCTAGCAAGTCTGCCCTCCACTGGCAATATGCAATCCAGCAAGTATTTTGTAAGTACAACAGTTAGGGTAAAACTGATAAGAACATAAGAAAAGCCATGCTGGATCAGGCCGAGTCCATCTCGTCCAGCACTCCATACACATGATGGCAAACCAGCTGTTCACAGGATCTCTCAAGCAGGATGGGTGTGAGACATTGTCCTTTCCAAGACTTCTACCAGTAACTGGTGTATGTAGGTGTGCCACCTCAGGTAAAAGGGGCAGCACACAGCCAGCAAGGTTAGTAGCCACTGATAGCCTCCTCCCTCATGAAACTGTCCAAGCCCCTTTTAAAACCATCCAAATTGGTGGCCACTTCCCATAGCAGAAAATCCCACAATTTAACTATACATTGCGTAAAGAAGTACTTCCTTTTGCCTGTCCTTAACCTCACACCAATCAGCTTTATGGGATGACCCCAGGTTTGAGTGTTACAGCAGAGACCAAAAACTGTTTTCCTCTCCACTTTCTCCATACCATGCAGTATTTAAACACATCTTTCCTGTCTTACTCCCCCTTTCTCTAAGCGAACAGTCCCAGTTGTTATAGCCCCCTGATTATTTTTGTTGCCCTTCTTCAATAATTTCCTTTTTCAGGTAGGGTAACCAGAATGGAACACAATATTCGATACCAAGTGCAGTCATACCAAGGGTTGATATAAGGAGAATAAGATTTCAGTAGTTCTGTTTTCTATTCCATTCTTAATGTTGCCTAGCATGGAGTTTGCCTTTTCCCTAGTTTTTTCAGGTGAACAAACCCACCTATATCAATTACAGATTTTGAATTATATCAAGTTTCTTTATTTATTCTACTGGAAGAGGGCAATGAGTTTACTTTCCAGCAGTTACTTACCCTTTACCCTCCTGACTAGTGAAGGGAGCAGACTCCCATGCACTGGGCTCTTCAATAAACATGGGTAAGAAAGCTATGTGGCCAATTGATTGAATTAGGTTGCAGCACTGTACAAATTTAGACAGAAAAGGGGTTACAAGTCTCAACATGCCCCAACTAGCTGGACTGCTTTTTCATGCACTGTCAGAGGAGCAGAGATCTGTGACGTAAAATTTCTGGGTTCTCTGTCATTCCTAGTGCACATTTGCATGACCTGGAAAATACCATTCCCTAGATCTCTGGTAGCTAAAATGCTACAATTCAGAGTTCTCGGTGCCAGGAAGGATCGAAGGCCTTGCAGATAGTGACCCTTGTCTCTGCAGCTACCACTACCTACCAGATTTTGGGGGCAGGTAAAGGAGTGGAAAGGCAGGACTGACAAACCTGTAGGAGAACCTAGACAGGCTCACAGATTAAGGAAACTATTTTCTGATATATAGTAGCAATATTTGGTATTCGTCAAATGCATTACAAAGCAAGTCAAGGGGCATTTTTCTTTAATACTCAGAGTACTTGCTCTGTAACTCCTTCCCTTACCATAGCTGTAGTGCCGCAGCTAGATAATTTTAAGGGAATTAACAGTCTTACCAAATTGCTATGTATTACTTGAGTTGTCAAGCGCACAACTAACATTTTTCTTTTTCACACAACTATTCACTACCATTCCATTCTTTTCAACAGATTCTCCATACCTGATATGATAAAACAGTACAAAAATGTACTCCAACCCTACTGAAAAAGAAATACAGAGTATGTACAGTTTTGCACATTAAATTCACTTAAATCACAGCATTATCATGACTTCAGGAATTAAATAGGATTTGTTTATGTAGGGACAAAATACAATGGGCAATATTCAGTTAAGCATCAGTGCTAACATAAATTATGTTGCACTAACATAAAGGGCCTCTACTACAATGCCAATAGTGTTAGCTGATGTGATGGGTTTTCTGAGGATAAATGTTACTGCTCATGTCCTATTAGAATACTGCTCATTTACTTGGGAATAAGCATAATTTTGTGGTAGACAAAGACCATTTTTAAAGTAAAAATTAAATGACATCTACAACCCCATACATGCCAGCTCATCCAGACACCATCTATCTATAACATGTCATTCAAAATAAGAAGAAAGAATACTGTGGTGAGCAGTACAAATATCATGGGCCTGGTATTCCCATCCTAGCCCAGGTTCTTCTTTACTGCTACCACATTAACTGACACTCTGTAGGTGGTTACTTGGAGTGCCATGGGCTGTGCAACTGTGGATATCAGCCTGCGGATAGACAGCTTAAGCTGTACTGTTGTGCACTTAACCCCTCAGTCAGCATGTTTTCAGTAAAATATGCATTTTGTATACAGTAAACTATCAAAATAATGCACTCTTTTAAAAATGGCAGTGTGAATTTAACAAAAAAACATCATTATTACATTTCTGAAGACCTTGCCATCTCTGGTGTTATGAGATGATCTGCAGTTGATAGCAGGTTTTTTTTTAATCAACTCAGAGAATCTGCTACTACTGAGACGGTATTACCTATACTAATAAATGCAGAATTAACTTCTTGTCAGACTTGATCTCACGTGATGAAAATAAACAAGTGCCAAATAATAGGTCTGTCTCCCTTAACTCAGAAATATAACACCCCTGGACATTACAGTATCAGGAGTAGAATGAGTTCATTCCACATCAATTACAATATTCATGAAAGTGCTCAATTATTAAGTAACATGTATCCTTTTACTGCTGCAACAGTATTGTTCTTACTTGATGGCTTTCCTTTTTAATGAATAGGAGATAAGCATGAACAATGCTGGGTGTGCTAGCATAGTCTGGGAGCAGGGGTGTTTACCACTACATCAGCTAATCTTACAGTGTTCAGAGTTGTGCATGTGTGACAGTAGAAAGCTGTACTATCACAGTTGATGGTGCAATGATTTTAATGCAGATTAAAATTGTTTCTATAATTAAAACACTAAGTAAAAAAAATAGGGTAGAAGTACTGGTGGGAATACAGTCATTCATAAAAAAGGGTTGTGAGAATAAAATTGAGAGGAGGAGGATAATTATGTAATCCATCTTGAGTTCCTCATAAAGAAAAAATGTCAGGATAGAAATGTAATAAACAAGGACAAACAGCAAATAAAGGCTGTTACACTGCACTCTGGGGTAGAAGGGGAGAGGAAGCACAGATCTTGCTTCTCATTGCTACTTTCTTTCCACATTAATATAGCAACACCTAACCACTGATGCATGAGTCCAGTTCAAACATTTACAAAGCTGGTGACTGTCTCCACATAGTGTACGAAAAGATGCTGTTACCCACCAAGTTAATTTTATGTACAACTTCAGCATTCCATACAGGTACCCAACTGGAGAATCCCTATGATCTCTCTTCTTTTTTTGAGGGAGGATATTGATGCAAATATCGCATCTGCACAATTGGACATCAACTTAGAACACTCATCCGCACTCATCATATTCATGATTGTAAGGAGGAAGTAGCCATTCTTCCATCATGCAAAAACTCTTGCTGGTAAATAAATATTAGAACTGAGACATGGTTCTTTTATTTTATTTTAGTTTTCAGTTGGGAATTTGCTTTGGGGTTTTGCATTTGTATTGTTATATTTATTATTATTAGGCATTTTGAGGCTTTGGCGGTAAGGCAGGATAGATGTCTAAAAAACAAAAAACAAAGTAGGGATGCTTCCAGATGAGGCATTTATTATGCAGTTGCACTGATTTATTCATTTTTAAATTATGTTATATTCCATTTGTAGCCCTTCTGTTCTTTCTGACCGCTTTTCCCATCTTTTTTTCTCAGTAGGAAAAAAATAAAGATGGAAAAAAAGATGGAATCACTAGCAGGCAGAAGGCACTGGAGCACTAAGACACTAACATCTAGAAACAAACTGAGACAGCCTAAGAGTTACAATGGAGACTGTAACATTTGTGGCAGATCCACTTCTTCATCTACACAGTCATTTCCTTATATAAGAATCACATTGGTTCATCACAGATTAAGCTATCCAAGGAAATATAGTAGACAGATAAAGCAAGGAAGTTCAGGAAGGAGTAAGACTAGCCCATTTATGACACTATTTAGAGAATGAACTATGAAACTACATCTACTGAACTTAGTCTGAATCACATTCTTATTTCAGTGTCCCAGGCCTCTGAACACACCAGCAATTGCCACAAAAAAAGAAATCCCTTACAATGGTCCAGACACAGGTTTGTAAAATTCAGTACTGAGTTCTCATTTCACTTTTCATGGGGGAAGACAAAATTCCAGCAGGTGGAGCTTCTACATTGCAATTAAAGACACTGGAATCCTTTTATAAATTCACAGCCCAATCTTATGCCTATTCACCCAGTGAGTTCACTCTTGCAATTTTCAAGTAGGAAGAAATGTTAATTTAGTAATTATCAGGAAAGTTCCAAGAACAAGCCTCACACATTGCAAGAGACTGCCAATGGAAGGTGAGTTAGACACCAAAGATTAGGACAAAATGTTTCTTTTATTTAAATAGATTAAATCCTGATTTCCATCAATGGACCCAAAAATTGCCTTCTGAAGCCTCCATATACTAGATATTTTTTTATCATTAGCTCTAAAAGATATGCTGGTAGATAAGAAAAATATCACACCATTCAACAAGGTCTTAAAGGAAAGCTACATCAAACAGGAAATTCCCCTATTCTCTACAAAATTTTCTGGAAGAAATCCCCAGGTCCTTGATGTGCAACATTTACCTTTCAAACACTGTTTCCCTTCCTGAATTGCACATTCACATTAAGTTATTTCTGCTTACTATAAAGGAAAGGCAGCATTGCAAGCTATGTGTATAGAAGAACAAGTATGGTGCCACAACCTCTGCAAAGACTACAAAGTTAGGTTCTTTTACAAAAGGCAAAGTTCTGATGATCCTTTAAAAAAATTACCAAGAACTTTTCCCATCACTGTTGGGAGAAATTCTGAAGGAGACTTTACAAAATGTTGTTAGTATGAATTGTACTATGAGTTCCAAGGGTTGACACTAAAAGGGGCCACTGTCATGTGCACGGACTCAGAACAGTCCTGGACGCATGCACAAGAGGAGGAAACTTCCCATGAGAACCAGAGTGTTGATGAAGAGCTATTTCTGGTGCCAGCAGAACAATCTGTACTCCCCAGCTGCACAGACGATGGGAATGAGAATAAACTAGATAAGGAGATTCAGGGAGAAATCAAAACAGAGGATCAAGAAACCAATTTGGGTGTTGATGGGGAAACAGTTTCACAAGTTGCTGATATGGGATGTGGGAACTTAGGAGATAACGGGGAAGGAACTTTTGAGGATACTCATTCTTGCAGGCACACGCCCAGATTGGGACAGCTAGAATGGAGATTGATTGAGCGATGCAGGGAAAGGGGTCTTAGCGCCCCACCTTTGGAAGGACCTCCCCAAAGGGTTCATAAACCCAGTGTAAGTTGAACATATTTACAATGAGATGACAACTTCTTAGCCTATGTGACTGTAATTGTAATACTGTGTAGAATAAAGGCGTTTGTGGTATCAACTGGAGTGATTGCTTTCATTGGGAAGGAGCGTCAGCCTCACAACAGCCACATGCAGTCTCTAGATATATTAATACAAATTTATACATATGAATACTAAAGTTATAACACATACCCATAGGATTCCAATATTTACCAAGCTAGTAAAAGTCTTCATGTGACAGAGGAATAGGTTTGTTCCCCTTCCCTCCACCACACACATAATGTCACATATGACCCAGGCATGATGACAAGTTGTGGACCACATACTACAACTGATAACATTCAGTTACAACTTTGCTGTTATTGGACATTTATATTTCTCTGAAGTATCTTCAACCAAATAAAACAAACCAAAAAGCCATCTGCTTTTAAGCAAAATGAGTAACTCAGTGTGATTTTAAATCAGAAGCTTTATGTGCCCAATCATGCATGCTTACTCAGAAGTAAGTCCTTTTGCGTTAATGTTAGACTTACACCCAAGTGTCACAGCCTTAGCAGTATAAGACAGAGTACTGTAGAGAAAATGAGTGACTATATATAATGGTACACAGCAGATCAAGAAGAGTCTACAGTAACATGTAATAGGGATATGAATAAAAATCAGGCAAACAGCCTGGTTGTAAAAGCAAATGAAAAGCACAACACTCTCCTTGCTCTCATGAATAAGATGTAGCAAGTTATGTGATGATATCACTCCAACCCACACTAGAACTGGTCAAGGAACATGACCTAGGATGATACTGGTAACCACAGTTGAAAGATTCAATTAACCACATGTACTTTCCTTTAATTTCTAACACCTCATATTACATACATTTTCATAGCCAATGCTAATGATAATCCTACTTTAGCTTTCTATCTATGAAATCCAAAAGTGTAGGAGCAGTGATGTCCCAGGACCAGTGCACTGTATGTGTAGCTCATGTGCCAGAAAAGGGTGGAGGGATCACCAGCATACACATTTTTTGGCAAAGTGATATGTGCCATGAAATAAGAAAGGGAGGGCTGGAGAACTCTCATTCTATTACACTGAATGAAATTGTTTCAACTAATCAAAGCACAGTAATGCTATTTCGTTACTGACCTACAGACATACAGTTCCAACTCTGTACTTTCAAAATAGGTTTGGAATTCTGTCTGTATATTAACCTGCAGCATTTTTTCAATCATACAAGACCATTTCCTCTATCACACTACTTCTAAACAGATCTATGGGACTACACATTCTTTGGTCCAGATTTGCTTATTTCTTCTTCCTACTTTGATTCCTGATTCTTTTCTTTGCACATATTTCCAAATGAAAACAGCAAAATAAAAAATTATGTTAGTTTAAAAAAAGCCTTTTCCTTACAAAGGAGAGGATGGAATCATAAATGGGAATCCAGTGGTACCAAATACCATCTATTTCCTGCATCTTGCTGCTTGAATAATTTTCTTTCCTATTAGTTTATAATAAGGTAGGTGGTAACCTGACCCAGCTCCTTCTCCGGGCCAAGCAGAATTGGTAACAGGCTATAATTTCTAAAATAGTCCCACCTTATCCATTGGGTTGATTTACTTTGCCTTTTGATAGCTTTTGCAGGGACCTAGACACTATCAGAATTATGTGCAGTTGAGTCGAAGAGGTCAAAAGTAGCTCTTCCTCCCCTGCATCCAAACAATAAAGAAAAATACTATGTATGTTCAAACTAAAGTTTTTTCCTCAGAAAAATCCACAAACATCTTCCCACTTTCTTAGTGTCAGCTCCCTTGCACCTACTTTGGAAAAGAGGAGACTCAGAGGGGATATGTTGGCGACATACAGGTATGTGAGGGGATGTCACACAGAGATGGGTAGAGAACTGTTCTCCCCTGCAGAGGAAGGCAGGACACACTCCAACAGAGCAAAGCTCAGGGAACCAAGGTTCCATTTAGATGCCAAGAAGCACTTCCTGACAGTTAGGACCCCGAGGGTATGGAATGGGCTTCCACGGGAGGTGGTTGACGCCCCATCGGTGAAGGTATTCAAAGACAGGCTGGACATGCACATGTTGGGCATGTCATGAGCGGAGCTGGCTGGAGCTGGGGGACAGACTAGATGGCCCGGGAGACCCCTTCTGACTCGCTCCGTTTCTATGTTTCTATGTTACTACATTCAGAAAGAAATCTCAACTGACTTTTCCTTCAACTTTATCCGTTGTTCCTTTGGTATCTCTTCCCTGAATGGGAAATGTCACATCATTCTCTTTAGGAATAACTGGAAATAACTAGTAATAAAACCCTAGTTTTAACTTTTAGTATGGTTTGACATATAGTTAAAATGGGATTCACTGCCATGGGTAATGGTGATGGTCACCAGCCTGAATGGAACAGAAGGGTATTGGACCAGGGTATCCAACCTTTTTGGCACCAGGGACTGGTTTCATGAAAGACAATTTTTCCACAGATTGGGCGGGGTGGGGGGAGAATGGTTTCAGGATGATTCAAGCACATTACATTTATTCAGTGGCAGTCCTGAGCTTGTTTTCCTGCAATGAGACATAGCTTAATTGTCACTTCCCACTCACTGATATGGTTTTGATATGAGTATGCAAGCAATTGATTCATTATGGTCTCTGTGCAGTCAAACCTTTCTGCTAATGATAATCTATATTTGAAGCCATTCCTCAGTGCTAGCATCACCGCTTCAGCTCCACTTCATCGTCAGGCATTAGATTCTCATAAGGAGCGTGCAACCTAGATCTCTCACATGTGCAGTTTACAGTAGGGTTAGTACTCTTATGAAAATCTAATGCCTGATTATCTGAGGTGGAGCTGAGGCGGTGATGCTAGCACTGGGGAGCGGCTGCAACACAGATGAAGCTTCACCTGCTCATGCACTGCTCACCTCCTGCTGTGTGGTCCAGTTCCTAACAGGCAATGGACTGGTCTGTCTCCCAGTTGGGGATCCCTGGATTGGCCAGATTCATGAGGGAGGAGGCTATCAGTGGCTACTAGCCTTGCTGGCTGCTACCTCCTTTCCTCGAGGTGGCATGCCTACATACACCAGTTACTGAGGAACTTGGGCAGGCAGAGGTCTCACACCCATCCTGCTTGAGGGATTCTCAAGGTGGACTAGGTGGACCTTTGGTCTGATCCAGCATGGCTTTTCTTATGTTCTTATGTATAAAATTTTACACAGTGTGGGACCATCTCTCCCAGCCATGGTTCACTGATATACTATGCTTAGCATAAAAGGCCTTTCTCCAAGTGCCAGCTCTGAAGGAGACTCGGAGGGTGGCAGCAAGAGGGACAGTTTTTGCAGTGGTGGTGCCCATTCTATGGGATGTCTTCTCCACTGCAACCTGCCTGGCACCAACCTCATCATCTTTTCAGTGCCAGGTTAAGACAACCATTTATGCCCTCCTTTTAAAGATATATTTTGGTAATCCAGGGATTACCCATCTCTGGTGCTTTTCATTTACCAGATCATTTTGCACTGGATGTGTTGAACTGTTTTTAATTTTTTAAGTTTCTTCTGATAAGATTTTATGTTATTGTATTGTGTTTCTGTACTGTTGTAAACTACCCAGAATGCTTTGGCTATTTAGAAGGATAGAAACCCATCAATCAAACAAACAATTCTAATCTGGTGTGGAATCATCAGAAAGTCATGTAAAAAAAGAAAATAAAAATGCATGTTTGATCTCTCTGGAAAATGCATACTATACTATGCATCATCATAAAAATATTTCTAAGGGGTATAAGCTAAGGATTTACATAGAATTCTTATCCAAGAATGTTTCAGAATCCATTTGAAGTAGCACCAGAAAATGCAACTAATGTTTTTCAGATGGAACTAATTGATTTGTAAACCAGTGATCAACTCAGAGACATTTTTTTGCAAAGAAAATAGTCTGTTAAGATTTCTATTGTGGTCTACCTGATATATTTATCAACTTAAATAAATTTGCTGCAGGCATGTTCACAGTTTAGGCACCGCATAGATCTCTGAACAAACTTTTTCCAAGATGAAAATTGTGAAATCCAAGTGTAGGGCAAGATCTACAAATGAGCATTTAAATAACGTTTTAAGGGTGTCTGTCACAAACCTTGATGTGGACACTTAATGCCTTGGCTAACAAAAAACACCCACAGAAAGCATACTGACTAGGGAAGCATGTATAGCTAGATAAAAGAATTCCACAGTAAAATATTGTTCCAAAATTGATTGCATTCAAGTTAAAGTTTCTTAATTGACCCCTGAATGTTTCCATTTGCTCTTAATCAATAGGTTAATAATTTTGTTACATTTTTATTTAAGATGTGACTCTCTTTAGGCACTGGGCATTCTAATGTGCACCCCATGTCCAAGAAGGTTGGGGACCACTATAATCGACAATGCTTTAGCATCAGACATCACATTACACATAGTTTTGTTATTGCTTTTCTCAATAAGGCTTGAGTTTTTTTAAATGCAAACTCTGTCTTTGCCAGCTGTTTGTCTGGAATAACTATGCAAGTTGATTTCCTATTCATGAAGAAAACTATAGGGGGTACCCATATCTTTTCCATCTGGGAAGAAAAGCAGCAGCAGAATCACCCCCACCACACACCCCACAAATGGTCCTTTGCTGTAAATTTCCACTTGAGACCAACTTTGGCTACTTTGTGCAAACCAAAACTCTGATGAAAAAATAACTATGAAACTACATAGTTGGCTCTTGCATTTACTCTTAGCCCTAACAGGTCTTTATAGTTTTGCTTAAGAATATTAACAGGTTGAAGTAGAAAACCAATTTATGATTTTTTTGTATACGAATGATCTATTTTTAGTTACAATAGTATAACAATCCTTCCTATGTTTATACGAATACAGATTGTTCCTATAGAGATAAAACCAAACTGGAGATTCAAATCAAAAGTAACTAGCATCTATATGTGTACCTCAATTTAAATATCACTTATTAAAAAGCCTTTTAAATAACCTTAAAATAACTCTTGTGATATTCCTGTATGTCCTGTTCTTAATAATTATAATAATCCTGTCTTTATAATGCTCTAATGCTAGACTAAATTTAAGTCTGAACCTTCTAGCTTTGCCATTTCTGTAACAACCATTGCATTTTAAATTAAAATATGAGCTCTTTTTCATATGGATCACCTTAAAAGAAATCCATCTAATGCATGTCAAGTCTTGCAATAACAGATGTTATAAAGAAATGATACCATGATGATGCAGGTAATTAAGCATATCTAAATATCTTGGGAATCCACATTACTGGTCTAAAAAATTGAATTCTTTATGTATGTCAATATTAATTCTGAGGTGTCAGCACATGAACTTCATGAGAGGAACTGGTATAATGTTGAACAGAGAGCACTCCTGCTAACCAAACTGAAAACCAGACTCAATTTCCCTTAGCCAGCGGAAGCCTGAATTATATATAGCTAATTCAATGGATCTGACTCCCAGTAAATTTGCATAGGATTATAACCTCAGTTTGTAAGATGCTCTTTTCAAGATGTTATTATTCAAACATACCCTATGGTATGTTTTAATGCTACAAAAATACTTTGTCTATAGATATTAGCTTACTTACGTCTGGGGCTCCTTTTCATTTTGTTGTTTTTGCTGTGGCTGAAGAACGTTATTTACCAGCTCAGTGATCCCACTAAAGGGAAACCACCTGTTTAAATAAGCAAATAATGTAACTGAATAACCAAATAAAATCAAGCTAGTATAAATGTTTTCTAACCCACTAATAATAGCTATATAAAGGCAGAAAAGCTAAAGCCAATGGGAATGTTGCTGCAGTTAAGTCAGCCACTATTAGGATGTAAGGGAAATAAAGTTTTACACTTAAATAGTTCACAAGCAGGTAGCAAGAAACTACATCCAACTATAATGTGGATGAAGTAAGAAGCTGCAGGCAGCTCTTACAAGCCAATCAGAAAGCAGATGTCTAACTGCAGCCTCTCAGATATTAGTTAAACCTAATACCATCAAAGGTGCAGAAAGCAGAATATGGCAAAGGTAGAGAAGTCAAGCCCACTGCACTTTTAAGATGTACTACTTACTGTGTCACTTGTGGTTTTTGTTCTTCTTTGACCCTAAAAAGATAAGTTTGTGCAACTGAGTGCAATGTACTAGAAGACAAACCCTACCTTTTACAGCCCTACTGAAACTTTCATCTAGTCCAATTGTCTATTAGATATGACTATAATATCACAAACACATTCTTAATTACTGCTGAGACATTTTGACATTAGCATGTCATTTTGTTCAACAGAATTAGTTGGTCTATCATTTTAAAAATAATTAGTTATATGAGCAAAAAATGTGTTTAATCCTAACCTACTATAATAAATTTCACTTTTATTTTAATACATTGAAAGCAAGATAGGGAAGTAATACATGTATCACTTAAAAAAATTTAACAAATGCATGTCTCATACTACTTGTAACTGTGAGCTAATAGCTCACCTTGTGTCCTGAGTTTACATATTCACATGGTTTCCATGCTTTGCCATTTTTCCTCTGAATGGTAGCATGTTCCCATCAGCCTCCACAGCCCAGAATCTATCCCAGTGTGCCCCACTCTCTCCTGCCTTCCCTACATGCCTCTCCCCCATTGACCCCCACACTCCCCTGATTGTGTTCTCAGCTATCTGCCACTTTGCGGGTGCGGGGGGCAGCTGCTCTGTGGAGCCAAGGGTAGCATGGTTGCTCTGCTGGAGCAACAGAACAGCATCCCCACACACATCCATGCACCCCCCCCCCACGCACAACCCTTTCCCCCTCTCTCACTGCACATGTTTGTGATGCCTCCCCCCGCCCCCATGCTGGATTTGTGCACACTGCTGGGGCTGCCTCCCCTGGGAGCCTGGTGCATGGAGTGAAGCAGCACAGGCAGCAGGGCCAAAGGTGAAGAGAGTACACCCTGTGGGGCATACCTTCCTAAGGATTCCAGTCTGGACTTCTCTCTCCAGAAACTCCAGCAAGTTGTTGGAGGCAGTCACACATCAGAAAGTATACACTGGGAAAGAGGAGAGTGCAGAGTGCCTTGCCCTGCTGGCAACTCAGCTGCTAAGCTGCTAAGCAGAACAGGGCAGCAGAAATGGGCTGTCTTGAACACTCCCACCACTAAACTGTCAGAAATGGAGGCACCACAGACAAACATTGTAAATGAAGTCAGACACAATGACAAGCAATGCCACAGTGTGTTGGTTCTCCATGGGGATTCATCATTACCAAACATGCCATGTTTCAACATGTTTGCTGAATTCATACCTAACATGGCTTGCCATTATGTGTGAACATAGCCACTGTATATGAATCAGTCCCTTAAGAACACATTTCTCTATTAAACCATATGCAGAGAGAGCAATTCTTGATTTCAATTTTTAATCCATTCAGTTATTTTTTAGAACATTCCAGTTACTTATCCCACTTATTCCCTTTTCCTGTCTCCAGAGCGACTGGTAGAAGTCATTCTTCTAACTCCACTCCACACACAAATGCACAGGAAATAGGTTAACTCCAGTCATCAGTATCTTAGTTCTACAGCTTCAGAGCAACTCCAGGTGGACAGCAAAGGCAACTGCAAGGATATATACTGCTAAAATCTGCATAAATATCCAAAGGCTGTGACTAACAGTTTATACTGTGGAGTTTATATTCCTCTTTATCACTACTTGTTAGTCTGATAATTGCACAAATGCAATGAAAAGTAAGAGAGGGGTTACCCAAATAAAACTTTACCCATCCACCATTCAGAACTACAGGGGTTTTCTCTGTGGTATAACTCAACAGAAGCCTGAAAGTGACTAGTTTAACAGAAATTAGTTTTTGAGGCTCTCAATATTTTTCTAATGGAAAAAAAATTAAAAAATGAATGTAAATTTTCCTGAATGGTGGATCACTAATTAAAGAATGTGAAACTTTGCACTGGTGCATATACATTTGTTTCTATTTAAAGGGTCACATAAGCAAATCTTTTTTATTTTTCCAATATTTTAAGATTTAATATTGTTTTAAAATGGGTTTTATTGTTGATGCTGTGCTTTATTATTGTAGTAATAAAGAGACTCTGAGACTCTGGTGAAAGGACAGAATAGAAAAGCTTTTAATAAATAAATAAGCATTGGTGGATATATGAATAAGTAACTCCACAAAATGAAAAGACAAACAGCTAGGTGTAGGAATATTTCTCATTAACCCCTTTTAGTATGGATCTAGAGACCAGTATTTCACAACTGGGTCTAGTAATCATCATGTATGCCTTCAATGTTCTTTAGTCTCGCAATACAGCAACAGGCTCTGATATAAGACTATGTTCCCCTTAAAATGTTTTAGAAAGTTTTGCTAGAGCAAAACACAGAAGCAGACTTCCTGACAAGGTGTATTGTATTTTATATAAGCTTTTCAGCATCTTCTGAAAGAGCAAGTGAGAGAGCAGGCAGTCAGGGCAAGCAAGCAGAGAGAGCTAACAGGAGTTTCGTAGCAGAGTTCAGTGGGGGAGGTCCCTAACTTTTCTTTGTTCCCCTTAGTTTTCCCCTCTCCTTTTTTCCTTCTTTGTAAAACACTATCCTATACTGGGAGGAGTCTGTTGTTAAGCTTCAGAGAAGACAGGAGAAAGGCTGGTTGTTTCAACAGGACCAGCAAGGTAAAATCAAAAAGGTAACAGAGAGTACAGACCAAGAAGACTTCCCAGTAGTGGTCCTTCAAGATTTGTGCAATGTTTGCTTTCTTGTCTGAGGTCAATGTGGCCCAAGTGCAAGCTAGTAGCCCAGCTGGAAGAAAAAGTGAGACCGGTGAGTGTCCACCCTTAAGGGAAGTAAAAGGAAGACTAAAGGTAGATAGTTCGGAATTGCAGGGATGGCATTAGAAGGGCTAAAGCTAAAAGGGAACTGAAATAAATAAGAGACACTAAAAGAAATACAAATGCCTTTTTCAGATATGTAAAAGACAGAGGAAAGAAATGGGGGCTTAGCTACTCAACATGGATTTCAAAATGGTAACAGATGACAAAGAAAAGGCAGAAGTGCTCAACTCCTGTTTTGATTCAGTCTTCCCCCAAAAGAGGTTCTATGACCTTCATGATGAAGGGGAAATATTAATTTAGGGAACAGGATAGCAGCTCAAGATTGATAAGAAAATGGTTAAGGATTGCACTGAATAAGCTCAAATTTCCAGGGCCTGATGAATTCCATCTTAAAGGCATAAAGGAACTGGGGAAGAACCACTGTCTATTATCTTTGAGAAACCATGGATGGCAGGAGAGGCATCAGATGCCAGGAGAAGGGCTAATGTTGTCCTCATCTTCAAGAAAGGAAAAAAGAAGAAGCTGGGAACCACAGACCAGTCAGTCTGACATCAATCCCTGGGAAAATTCTGGAGCAGATTATAAAGTACACAGTCTGCAAACAGATTGAAATAGGATTTAAATTAATAAAATTATGGTTTTGCATGCATGCATGCCTTCCCTGACAGTAGAGGCACTTCATTAAATATTCCCAAACCAGGTCACTTTTATGGCCTGTAGCCATTATTGTGTTCTCTTCCAGGGAAGGAAAAATATGATAAAGCTCAGGCTATACAGGTCCTGCCAGTCAAACCTTGTGGAATTCTATGACAAGGTTTCAAGGTGGCTAGATGGAGGGGATGCAGTGGATGTGGTCTACCTGGATTTCAGCAAGGCCTTTGATAAAGTGCCCCATGATATCCTGTGGAGAAACTAAGGAGTTTTGGGATACACCAAAGCACTGTTCGGTGGATTAGGGCATGGTTGACTGACTGAAAGCAGAGGGTAATCATTAGTGGGGAATCATCGGGATGGCGGCCAGTGACAAGCGAGGTCCCCCAGGGCTCTGTCCTGTGGCCGATCTTGTTTAATCTTTTCATAAATGACATGGAAGAAGGGGTGAACAGTCTGCTGATCAAATTCGCAGATGATACTAAAACTGGAGCAGTGGCCACAACTGAGGAGCAGGTACTCCAGATCCAAAAGGATCTGGACAGACTATGGAAGTGGGCAGGAGACAACAGGATGGCTTTCAATGTCGATAAGTGCAAGGTCTTGCACTTGGGGCATAGGAATAGGTGTCATAAGTACAGGTTAGGTGACAAGTGGCTGGAGAGCAGCACTTGTGAAAGGGACCTCGGGGTACTGGTTGACTGCAGGCTAAACACAAGTCAGCAGTGTGATGCAGTGGTCAAGAGGGCAAACACCACCCTTGGTTGCATAGCCAGAAGTGTGGCTTCTAGATTGAGAGAGGTATTACTACCACTGTATATGACTTTGGTGTGCCCGCAACTGGAGTATTGTGCTCAGTTTTGGGCCCCTCATTACAGAAAGGATATAGCCAGGTTAGAGTCAGTGCAGTGTAGGGCCACAAGGTTGGTGGCCAGTTTGCAGGGGATGTCGTATGAGGCAAGACTGAGGGATCTGGGTCTCTTCAGCCTGGAGAAGAGGAGACTCAGAGGGGATATGTTGGCGACATACAAGTATGTGAGGGGATGTCATATGGAGATGGGTAGAGACCTGTTCTCCCCTGCAGAGGAAGGCAGGACACACTCCAACGGAGCAAAGCTCAGGAAACCAAGGTTCTATTTAGATGCCAGGAAGCACTTCCTGACAGTTAGGACCCTGAGGGTGTGGAATGGGCTTCCATGAGAGGTCACTGAGGCCCCATCAGTGGGGGTGTTCAGAGATAGACTGGACATGCACATGGTGGGCATGTCATGAGCGGAGCCGGCTGGAGCCAGGGGTCAGACTAGATGGCCCAGGAGACCCCTTCTGACTCGCTCTGTTTCTATACATAAAAAATCCAAAGACTTGTGGGTAATTCTGCTCAAAAGATTTCACTTTCATTTTACTGCTTTCTCCTACCTCCTCACTCTTAACTTCTTCTGCAGATCTATTCCAATTGCAGCAACCTTCTTATATTCACTGAATTTTCTGAAACTTAGCACTTAACAGGTAAGGGGTTGACTGTGTGTACATAGATTTGCAAGAGAACAATGGGATTAAGGTCTTTTCTCAACTCTGTATGCTTATTTTACAACATTTTGCATGAAGAAAAGGCATGTGATCTCTGTAGACACAAATTCTAAAGAGATACAAATTACAGTTTTGAGAACTGTAAAACCAAGCATCTGTGATAATATCTTCTGCATAGAAAAACTGCCCAATAATCTTACAAAAATCTCTGAAAGATCATTACATTGTGAGTGGATTAACTGAATCCATTTACCATTTTTTTAAACATTGAATGAATGTATAGCCTCATGGTACATAATTAAAACTAATCCTTATTTCATGATAACATTTGAACTATAATGTATCTTAAATAGAAAACTATCTTTAGACAGATTTTCTCAAAAATCATTTTATTTTTAAAAATCTGATTTAAATTTTAAAAATCTGATTTAAATTTTAAAAATCTGATTTTTTATCCACCCTGACTTGGGTGGATTTGACAAGAACAAATCCTACCAGACTAATCTCCTTGATGGACTGTGGACAGGCAACCTTGGTGGACTGTAAAAATGTTGTGGACATAATCTATCTTGATTTCAGCAAAGCTTCTGATAAAGTGCCCATGATATCCTGATTAACAAACTAGCTAAAAGTGGGCTAGATGGAACAATGATCAGGTGGATCCACAGTTGACTACAGAGTTGGATTCAATTCAATGGAACCTTAAACTAGGGAGAGATAACAAGAGGTGTATCAAAGGGTTCAGTCCTGGGCCCAGTGTTCTTCAATGTTTTTATTAATGATTTGGATGAGGAAGCACGGGGAACATTTATCAGATTTGCAGATGACACAAAACTGGGTGGGATACCTAATACCCTAAAAGAAACAAAATTCAAAGTGATCTGGATAGGTTGGAATGATGGGCTTAAATCAACAGAATGAAATTCATTAGGGAGAAATACCAAGTTCTGCACCTAAAAAGAAAAAAGAAAAGAAAGCAAATGCATCATTACAAGATGGGGAATAGTTGGTTCAATAATACTGCAAGTGAAAAGGAACTATTGTAGATCCCAAGCTAAGAAAGAGTCAACAAGGTGATGTGGCTGCAAAAAGGGCAGGTGCTATTTTAGGCTGTAGTAAAAGAAGCATCATTTCCAAATCACATGAGTTTAGGTCTTGAGTATTTGTACCTTGTGCTGGGTGCCTGAGACAAATTAGGGATTCTGCTGATGTACCATGCACCCAGCTGCCCATCAGATTCCCTGCCTCAGGCAGTGGTTTCAGATTATGTAGAGGACCCATAGGATGATGGTTCTGGCGGATCTTAATTTTCATGCTGAGGTGGCTCTCTCCTGAGTGGCTCAGGACTTCCTGACCACCGTGACATCAGGGGAATGTCTCAACATGTCATTGGTCCAACATGTAAGAGGGCACACCTCTGTTTTTTTTCAACTGGGCAGAAGGAAGGTGATCTGGAACAGGGGGAATTAAGATCAACCCTCTTGCCATGGTCAGATCACTTCCTACTGATTTTGGATCCTTTTCCCCTCTGTGAGGATGGGAGGCATTTTAAAATGGTCCACCCTAAAACACTATTTGATCCTGATGGTTTCCAGAGGTCTCTGGGGAAGCTTTCAGCTATTATGGCTGGTGCTCCTGTCAAAGCCCAGGATACTCTGTAGAATACTAGAGATGGCTTGAGTGGTTGACACAATCACACCCAAGCATGTTCAGATTCATCATGAACTGGACACCACAGTTAACACAGTTCCTCTAGCAGAGGCATCCAGAACACCATCTGGTCCTGTTTTATTGGTTGCTCTTCAGTTATTGAAACCCAAGGATGAGAACAAGGTGCTTGGTCAAGTCTACTTTGTATTCTTTTCAGTGCCTAGTTTATTTCACAGGATTTTAATAGTTTAACTTTTTAACTTAATGTTTATACATTCAATTTTATTCTTTACCACTCCTATGCCTTTTATGCTGAATCACAGCAATTGCTATTGCATTGTCCAAAAACCATGGATGGCTGGAGAGTGCTGGGAGTTATGGGCCTTTTTATTTTCCAAACAGGCACTGGATTATACCATTAGCATATGCTTCCATATTCTTGCAATGAGTCAAGAATGACCTCCAAGAGGTTACCTCCTTAGGGATACCATACATAGTAACTGTGCTGAAAAGTATTCAGTGTGGTTTTTATGTGCATTTTAAACTTTCTTCCAGGCATGTATGACTCTAAATAATCCCAAATTTCCTCCCAATACTTTGTTTTCAGCCAAATCCAAATAATACAAGTTATCATATGAAATATTTGTTTTAGTTAAAATATTTGTATCTTATTTATGCATATGGGTTCATGTGCAGTTTTAAATCTCAACTATATTTTAAGAAAGGTAAATGCTGCAAGTAGCTTGACTAACATGCTTTTAGAGTGTATCCCTACGAATGCAGACTTATTATTAAGTAAATTCCACTAAGGAATGTGTGTAAAGGACTAGAACTTAAACAATGGATTGTCCAGGTCTCAGAGGCTCCAACCTATCCAAATCCCTGCTGAAAGCCACAAGAATGGCCAAAGCTTTGGTTTCCATTTCCCCTTCTGTGTGTTTTTCAATTAATGAAAAGAAAAAAAAAATCTCCTGATACAAGCAGGTGAAGCACTCTTGTACTGGGAGTGAAATGAACTCCCTCCCTACCCACTTCCACTCCTTTCATATACTTCTGTACCAATGAATATCAGAGGTCTGACACCATTAAAGTAGCTATTAATTAAAAGGCTGCAGTGGCTGGGAAGGTTCAGGAAATAGAGGTGGGGTGGGAAGAGACTCATTTAAGAACTCAGAGGGTGTTTTCTGATCAATTTGATTGCTGCCTGGGATGCACCAAACGATGAGGCTTATGTGCATCCAATGCTCAGTGCAAAGCATGCAGTGGAGGTCTTCACCAATGCTGCCCTGAGCTTCATCTGAATGCCATTGTTGGCCACCTAGATGAAGACTGCAAAAGTCAGGAAAGGAGGTGGGGCACCTTTTGCATATGCAGCAAGAGAGGAGAGGACTTCAACCCCTCCTCCTCCCCACAACACTCTCCTGGTGTGATTTGCAAACTTGGAGAAGCATGGTTCTTTCTGCCCCTACTGCAGAATCCCAGGAATGAGGTTGTAGGACCTGAGTAATTCTAAAACCCTCCAGATGATGTTGGAAGGTCATAGGATTGCATCCTAAGTGATTTAGTCCTTATTGCTATGTGAAATTTGAACACTTTGTACATCTGAGTAGCTTTGAACATAAACTGCTGTGAGGTAATTAAAAATGCATTTAAAAATTTACTTGATTAATCATTTAATAATGCATCACATTTATTATCAGATATAAATATTGAAGTTTTACATATGTAAAATTATTTTATTTTACATAAGTAACATATTTGTAGTGTAGATGTTTCTGCATGTTGTATTAAACAATGTATTGTTCAAAATTTTACATGAAGGGAATTACTGAATGTTTAATAACTGAATGAATCCAGAGGCATATTTACCTAACAAATCATTGTTCTAAACCAAAGACCTCAATGCTCTAGTTACCACTTAATTAGGAACATCTATTCAGGTTTGTTTGCAGTTGGTATATTCATTTAAAATGACTATAACTGTCATTCATGGAGAGACAGTATGTTACTGGCAATCTGTGAATACAGAATGTCATTCATAACCAACCTAGATAACCATACAAATATAGGAAACATGAAAATACACTTTCTAGAACTGAGCATTTGAGTATTTTTTACACTTTAATATTTAATTGTCTCCCCAAAGGAGTATTTCTTTTTAACACTATTTTCTTTTATAAGAAGTAATATATATTAGTTCCTCATATAATAGCATAATTTTCAACAACAGTAGCACAATGTGAATTGTATTTGTAATCTCTTCAATAAAAGGTTCTACAGGTTGCTGAGTTGCAAAGTTCTAGTTGCAAAGTACTAATTCCACGTACACACAAGAGATTTTTAGAACCTTTCTTCTGTAACCCCTTGAACCAGTCGAGCTGGGACTCCTGAATGGTGTGATTATCTCAGGGTCCAATCCCATGCATGTTTAGATAGAAATAGATCCTAGAGCATCCCCCAGCCAGTCATGCTGCAGTTGTAGATTGGGAGTGGTAGGTCTTATTTCTGTATAAACTCACATAGTATTGCACTCTACATTAGGTACACCCTCAGTTTCAGAAATCCCAACCTGAACTGTTCAAAGGGTTACAGTGCACATGAAGCATTAAGGATTGCTTCCTTAAGTACCCTGGGCTATTTACTTCTATTTAAAAGGTGAAACTCTCATTTTATTGAACCAGTAAGGCACATAGCCTCAAACTTATATGTAAACATATATCATCCTGACAACAAGCTTAACTCCTTTTTTCATCTTGAAATCAATCAATAATCAGGGCCAAACTAAATTAAACATTAAATACATGAATCCAATCAGTGTACCTGATCGCCAAGTGCCAGAGTCCCCCACTGATAAAGCACCACAGCCCCAGTAACAAAGCCCAAGCAAGCTGAATGACAGGGCAAGGAGAAGGTAAGTGCAATTTACTGAACCCTTTTTATATCTGTATTCATTACTTAAAATAATCATTCCAAACTGATGCATAGATAATTAAGATAAGCCTGAACAAGAGCACAGCAAGAGGACAAAATTCCCAAAGGAACAACCCTGTGTAGACTTCTACTTGGAAACTAAATTCCAGAGGGAAAAGCCAGCAGGAACCTCCAGCTCCTGCCACCCACATTTAAATCAATCCCTAGTAGATGAAACTCAGCCTTAGAAAGTTGGAAGGGCAGCAATACATATCTCCATGCTCTACGGCCATACAGGCCTAAGTAATGCTAGAGACTGCTTATAAATATAAGGGAAAGCTAGCTTCAGTTTGGGCACTGTGTAGGCTCAGGTTTTTAAGGCTATAGATAAACTCACAAACCAAAGCTCAGAAATAAGAGGGATCCCAGGTCTGAGAGGCCACCTATCAGTCAGATTTAGATTACACACAAAGCAAGTCAGATTTCCAAACAACAGCCCTTTGTCTGTTGATTGTGTCCAATTCACTATTGTGATCTCAGGACAGCTCCATTCCCAGAGAAGACAACTAACAATTAGCATTCATTTCCAATCACTGGAAGCTAGGGTAGGCTCCAGTCAGATTGGTTGCCGCAGCAATTGGGTCAGCCACCTATCACTATATAAGAAGGTACACTTATGAGAAAGCTAGTTCTCAGAGTGCAAGTAGTTCCACTGATGAAGTGTTTCTGCGCCAGTGAAACAGTGTCAGCTCACAAATGAGCTGAGTAACAGGACAAGGAGGCCAGGGCATGAGAGTCTGCTCTCTTCTCTAGTCAGCAGGGTATAGTACAAAGAACCACTGAAAACTAAGTCTACCACCCTCTCCCTGTAGGACAAATAAAGACACTTAGTAAAATCAAAATCCCCAAGGTTTTTCATGTGAACAAACCCACTTATACAAATTAAGCCAGTTATGATGGTGGAAACCCAGCAGAGGTATGGGGGCTATTCACTGTATTGCATTGAGTGCCACATGTGCCAACAGGACAGAAGTCTTGCATATGTCCTTGGTTCTCAAAGAACGTAATTGTTCCCTTGAAGCTAAGGCTGCTGACCTGGAGAAGTAAAGAGAGGTAGACAGGTTGGATTATGAGACCCCTGAGGACAAATTAGCAGGGGCCCAACCCCTGGGCGACAGCTCCACTGAGAAAGGGGGTCTCAGGGAAATAGGGCATCATTCTGAAGAAGATGAAAACGATCCCTTAAAAATGGCTCATTCCTTGAAAGGCAAACATGTATCCTCTTGCACTGAGGATATGCTTCTGGTAGTGGGATATTTGATCATTAGAAACACAGGGGAGGCAATCCTGGATTTAGTCCTAAGTGGGGTTGCCCAGGACATAGTACAGGATGTCAATATTGCTGAACCAATAGGAAACAGTGATCATGGTGGTATCAGATGTAATATACAGTTAGAAGACTGCTAAAGAGCTTGAACACAGTTGTGTTTGACTTCAAAAGAAAACTTTAAAATGAGGGAACTGGTAAAGAAGAAGCTGAAGAGAAAAATCAAAAAGTTTATACAGTAATACCTTGGTTCATAAACGCTTCTGTTCACAAACAATTTGGTTCGCGAACAGAAAGTTCGGGAAAATTTTGCTTCTGTTCATGAACTCCGCATTGGGTGATGAACACAATCATGGCCATCTTCCCCACACGAGCTCGAACGCAGCCATCTTCCCCACTCTGACACATGGTCACACTTCCTGTAGTTGAGATCATGGTCACAAACTCTCCCCCCAAACAATAACCACCTCCCCAACCACCTTCCTTTCCTCCATGCCAGAAGTCACCTCAAGCAAGGTTAGTGTTCCCTATATTCATACTGTACTGTATTGTACTTTGTTTCATATTTTTGTGGGTAAACAATTACATAAGGTTCAGTATGGAGTAACCTTATTTACATTGAACCTTATGGGGAAATTTGACTCAGTTCACAACCAGAATCGTGGAACAAATTAAGTTCATGAACCAAGGCACCGCTGTATTGCTTCAAAGCACTTGGAAATTACTCAAAATCACTATAATAGGGCATAAGATGCATACCACAAGTGAGTAAAGGCAGCACAAAGTCCAGGAAATCACAATCTTGGTTATTGCAGAGTCAAGGAGAAGAAACCTTCCTTTAAAAAAATTGAAGTCTTGCACAAATGAAAGGAACAGACAGGACCACAGGCTTGCATTAGGGAGTTGCAAGCAGACAACTGGAGAAACAAGGAAACAGGTTGAGGAGCACATCACTAACAGTATTGAGACTGACAATAAAGAATATATCGAAAGCAAGCAGTTAAGGAAGCTACAACATTGACACTAATATAATTAAAGAAGTACTAAGAGTGGATAAGGAGATGGGAGAGAAACTGAATGATTTATTTTCCTCTGTCTTCACAGAAGAGGATGCACAGCAAATATAGGTTCCTGAGCTTATGAATGCTGGAAGGGAGCCTGAGGAATTAAGGCAGACTGTAGAACCAAAAGATGAAATTCTCAACCTTATTGACAAATTGAAAGTCACCAAATCACCCAATGCAGATGGTATTCATCCTAGAGTTCTCAAAGTCAAACATGAAATTGTTGACCCTCTTACCAAAGTACTCAATATGTTCCTAAAATCAGCCCTTGTAACAGAGGATTGGAGGATGGTCAATGTAATACCAATTTTTAAAAAGGGATCCAGGAGGGATCAGAGAAATTACAGGCCCGTTAGTTTAATATCTGTTGTGGGTAAAATGCTTAAAAGCATTATTAAAGATTGAATACATAGGTACATAGGGGAACAAGCCCTGCTGAGAAAAAAATTGGCATGACTTCTGCAAGGGGAAGCTTGGTCTCACTAACCTATTGGAGTTTTGAGAGTTTCAAAGTGCACGCCCTTAGGGGCGATCAGCAGGAATTGTTTACCTGGACTTCCAAAAGACTTTTGACAAAGTCACTTACCAAAGGCTCCTGAGAAAATTAAGCATTCATGGAATTACAAAAAAGGTGGGAAGGGGGCGGTCACTGGTTAAAGAACAGTAGACAAAGAGTAGGAAGAAAAGGCAACCCTCCCAATGGCGAGATGTGACCAGTCCCACATGGTTCTCTATTAGGACAAATAATTTTCAACCTATTCATAAATGATCTAGAATTAGTAGTGAGTTGGCCAAGTTTGCTGATGATACTATACTATTTAGGATGGTTAAAACCAAAATGGATTGTGAAGAGCTCTAAAAGAATCTTTCCATGCTGGGAAAATGGGCATCAAAATGGCAAATGCAGTTCAATGTAAGAAAGTGTGGAGTAATTCTTGTTAGGACAAATATACCAAAATCAAGTATATGCTCATTCAATCTGAGCTAGCAAACCAAGCAAGAAAGGGATCTTGGGTGGTGCTGGACAGCTTGATCAAAATGTCCACCCAGTGCACAGCTACTGTGAAAAAGGCAAACTATGAATCATTAGGAATGGAACATGAAATAGAACTGCCAAGATCTTACTCTCCTTATACAAATCCTTGGTATGACCACACTTAAAATATTTTGTCTTTTCTGGTCACCCTACCTGAAAAGGGACATTATTGAGTTGGAAAAGTACAGAGAAGGGCAACAAAAATGATCAGGGGCTGCAGCAACTCCCCTATGAGAAGTGGCTACAACAACTGGAACTGTTGAGCTTAGAAAAAAGGTGAGTAAGTGGAGACATGGTAGATGTGTTTAAAATAATTCATTGTGTGGAGGAGGTAAAGAGGGAGAAATTTTTCTCCCTCTCCCATAACACTCAAACCTGGGGTCATCCCATAAAGCTGACTGGTGAAAAGTTAACAGCAGGTAAAATGAAGTATTTCTTCATACAACATATAATTAAACTATCAGATTTGCCTCCATGAGAAGTGGTGATGACAACCAATTTGTCATCTTTAAAAGGGGTTTGAACAGATTCATGAGGGAGGAAGCAATCAGTGGCTATGTGCTACTTCCTTTACCTGAACTGTCATACCTGCATACACCCATTACTGGAAGAAATCCCAGGCAGGCCAAGTTCTTGCACCCATCCTGCTTGAGAGACCCTGTGGGCAGCTGGTTTGCTACTGCGTATATGGAGTGCTGGATTAAATGGACTTTTGGTATGATCAGCAAAACTTTCATGTTCTTATCTTTCCCTACTAGAACTGGGATCATGGCACACAAGGAGATTTTAACTCATTCCCCCTGTGCTACATTCCTGAACTACTTACATCATTGCTGGTGGCACTTTCCCTCCCAGGATGCTAGGAACTTCAGGACAATTTACACTGGAAAGTTTTTAAAAACCCTCTCCACATGGAATTTTGTGACAGCGCCCAGGGCGCTTTCTCAAAATTCCAAGCAGGGTCTACCAGACTCAAAAGTTGGAGACTCTTGCCATAGACAGGGAAGTCTTTAGAATCAAAGTAAATTTAATAGCTGGCTTTAATATTGATTTCTTGGGTAAGCCCTTGAACTGTGGATGACACATGGCAGTGGAATGTTTGTTGGGTGGGGCTACCAGTCTCCTGCCTATGAGAAGCATGGAATAATAGATAAATCAGATTTTATAGGTCATAGAATAGTCACAGTTTGCAAAATGAATCTAAAATTTAAAATCAGCATAAAGTAACACTGATTAAGTTATTTCCCAAGGTGACACAGTCTTATTTCACTTGGACTTAGAAAGAATGTCAGTATAACAGCACTTAGAGCAGCTACACTGATTCCAGCATACCAGTGATTCCAGTGATGGAGCCATTTCCTAACATTGAACAAAAAAAAAAAAAAAAAAAGGCCACATCTTACTAGTTCAGTGCCAAATAATCTGCACAAATTAAGATAACCCTATTTATACCAGTAGTAACATGACCTGGACAACATATTTTTTCATCAATTATAAAGATCCTTGTTTTGGATCCTTTGACAAGCAACACGAAGTGTTTAAACAATAGATGACATGAACACAATGATGATAAGTCTCTTTAATTAGTGTGTGTTCTGCTGTAGAAAATGGGCTATATGCCAGTAAAACGTTTAAAAAAACTTACTCCTAAGAATGAAACGGAAGTTGAAGTTCACTTTCACAAAGATGATTTTTTAATCCTTCTGGATGAAGCTGACTCACTATCCTAGGACTCAAATGAGCCATTCAGCTCAGTTTATTTTTAAATCAAACCTTCAGCAAAAGTTGCTATTTTTATACTTGGCTGTCAATATAAATAAAGCCTTTTAATCAGTAGTCCAAAACACTTTTGAACACGGATTTCCATTATTTACTTGAACTCAAAAAAGAGCAGCACTCCAGAGTTTTTAAAAAAGCCTTTTTGCAAACTTTTCAATTAAACCTTTCCTATGATGTTTCAAAAGATTAGTCCAATTTCCATCTTTTTAAAAAATGGCAACATTAGACTAGATTACTTTCTATGTGAAACTACAGTAAAATAACATTGTAGTGCAGCTGTAACCTATGGCACCCTATAGATGCAGGTCAAAGCCACAGTTCATATCATTTGATTTCTTCTGATCACATGAATTCCAACTACAGTGACAGATGGGGGTACTGTGAGTAAAGACTTAAGTCATTATGGCTTTCAGATAAGCTATCAGTTCAGTATTAGACTGGCAAATGCAGTTATATTGTTAGGAATCAGGGTTAAAATGTGGTGGTGGTGTTGCTTGTGGCTTGTTGGAATGGACATAAAATGGGATCTGAGTCCCACCCAAGGCAGTTAATGGAAATGATCAGGAACTATTGGCAAAATGGTGCTTGGCTGCCTGTCTGTTTCTGAAAAGATTGTTTTTTCTGTGCTAAAGGAATCAGATCATTAGCGGCAAAGGTCTGGGAGGTTTCACAGGGAAACATTAGACTACTTGAAGTGCTTTTCTGATTTACCCATACCCTAAGCAAAACTCCTGGTTCCTTTGAACCAATACAGCTGCTGAAAAAATAGTCATCTGCAGGGGATAGTCAGAATTTAGAATTAAGCATTTGGGGACAAAATGGCAACTCTGAAGGACAAACTGAACAGGGTGGTTACTTCTGCTCATTCCTCCATTCCTTTCTACACTTGTTTTTCTTGTTTTTTCTGATTGCACCATTGAATACTTTCCTGTTCACATTCCTCATTTTCTGACATCCAACCTCTTTCCTAACCCATAAAAGAAAGCTATGTTGGACAAGAAGTCTGACTGGGAAAGACTTAAAAGATTAGAAGAAATGGCCTTTTCCTCCTGTAAGCCTGACTGAGACAACCAGCAAGAACATGTCCAATCCCTTGCATGAGGGAGTTCCATGGCCAAAATTGGCTCCCTGTTTTCCTTTTAAAGGAAGACCAACTTCAGAACTTTTGAGTCCACCACCAAAGACCTGTTAAATGCAGATTGAGAAGCCTTTCCTTGCTGAGTGAGTCGGAAAAAACAGTAAAACTGCACCTGATGAGCTTCCTTCACTCAGGCTTGGCTCCTGCCAATAGACTTCTAATCTCTACTTCTGTAGGAGGCCTCTTGCCTTCCCTCTAGTCCCAAGTAGAAAAGATGTTTTGGGGTGGCAGGATCAGGCTATGATTTCAACTTTTAGTTGCTTTGATGTAGTCTTGGAACAATTCTCAAGTTTCTCAAGTTCCCACACCATTTAAAAACATTTTTACAGCCTTACACTACAATCTTCAGTCTTTGGTACCACATGCTGGCTCCTTTGCTTGTTGTGTATGTTGCTGACTGTTTTTTTAAAAATGGTTTCAGACTCACAAGAGACTTGCAGAATTGATTCCATACTTTCCCAAACCTCAAGGGAAAAAAGGTTGCTAACTTTTTAGCCACTTTAGTTATTGTTGGCAGTAGCTCCCTGCTTTTGCCAAAGTAGCTTGACTCTTAACTGACTTTTTCACATGAGTACTATCCTGATCCAATTAGAAAGATGCTAATTCAGTTGCAAAGGCACTGCTACATCATATTATTCTACTCTGAGATATCACCACACTTGTAATTGGATTATAGCAGCCTTTTACTGTTCAGGTTCACAAGCATATCACACTGGTGATACCCTCATCAGTCCACACCTCATACCATCAGTTATTTGGTCAAGCTAGAATGTATAAACAGTACCATAAAGAATGTTTGGTCAAAATGACAAAGACCACAAGATTGAAATGGCCAACTGCATTGTCACTGGTTCTGGTCAAAATCCAAAAACAACCTGCAAGTAAGTGTAAATTTTCTTCTTTTGAATTAATGTTTGGTAGGAAAATGAATACAGGTTTGTTCCAGAAGAATTCATGTTGCCTGTGGAATTGGGAGAATGCCAAAATGCATATTTAAAAGGCTTATTCAAATCTTTGTCTTGTTCTAATCTTCAGGTGGTGTGCAGTGATGTGCCAGAAGAATTTTGCCATATATGTCAGTCATGTGACTGTGTGTAAATGAAATTCCATAGGCAAAAGAACAACCTTGTGTCCAAATGGGAAGGTCCATTTCAAGTCTTGGCTACTAGCCTTATTGCAGTCTTGGTGAAGGAGAGGTCTTTGAGAATCCATACGTCACATGTAAAAGACCCAAAATATAAATCTGAGTGTATGGCCAGACCCACTGGAGACTTGAAATTTGTGTTAACCAAGGAACCACATGAGTTTGGGTGAACAGGAGAAAATCAGAAGCAGAAGCTAAGGAACAACACTAATTTGCCTGCCTGCTATCTAATAGAGAATCGTGTTGGGCCTAGATGTGTTGATTTGTTTGATGATCTGTATTGTCAAAACAGTCATTAGAATTCTTTGTGAACTTCTTTTCTCGATTAGAAAACTTACATCACATAAAAATAGCAAATCAACTGACCTTATGCTACACATCAACATGCAAGGAGTGGGGCATCAGAGAATAGTAGAGGTGGAAGGACCCAAGAAAAGCTGTCAGGTCCTTCCAGCCCTCTGCTAGTGCAGGGCACCAAGTTATACCACTCCCCTCAGAAAATTGTCCAGTTGCATCTTGAATGGCTCTAGTGTGTAATTGGTTCCATTGTCACAGTGCCCTGACAGTGAGGAAATTTTTCATTATATGCAGCCAGAATCTGGTTTCTTTTAACTTAAGTTCATTATTGTGAGTTATACTTCTGATTGAAAAGTTACTTTCCATGATCTAAAAACTACAGCAGAAAAAAAATAGCTCAAGTGTTGGTATTTGGGGTGGATCCCAAGAAATGAGTGAATTCAAAGCATTTTAAAAGCGCTGGTCTGTGTTACAGTTGCAATTGTTGGCACTGGAATGTGTTTTTTGCTGTGTAATGAATTGCTTGTCTTTGTATGTGAATGTTTGTATCACTGGTAATGCTGCACAGAGAGGATGGAGAAAGTGAAAGTATTTTGGTAGAAGAATGAATAGAATTAAATAAAAGTGATATAGCTGAATAACATACATTGTTGTTGCATTATACTTGCAGCAAAAGGAGGAACCTGCCTGGAATCAGTGTAAGGAAACACATTAGGCTAGGATGACATGATCTTCACAACTTTGTAGAAGAGAGAACAGATAGGAAGCTTTGCTTTTGCATGTAGGCTTGTAACTTAAGTTCTTGAGATAAGTAAAATAGTAGTTCAATAGTTCTTGAGATAAGTAAAATTTATTCTAAAATGGTCCTGTTCATAGCAAGGTTTGGTTATAAAACAGTGTAGTATGAGTAACTTAGCAAATTACTGTGTGCTTAGTTAAGCTTTTCTCTTATGCTTTGTGACTTGTATAAATTTCTGGCAGACTGTCAAAATGGATTCAATGTCTTGAGAACGGCTCTCTTGTGTACTGCCACACGCACGTTTCTGTAGTGCCATTCTAATAAAAACATTTTCCTCTTTAGATTGGGTTTGTTTAACTAGGCTCTGACAACATATATTAAGTGTACAGCCTGCACAATCTGCATTGCTGGCTATTCATCAAGCACAGATATTGGCTTCATGCAACAGTAGCTTTTTTTTTAGTAGTAGGGTGAAAGGAGAGCAACCTACCTCACATCTGCCAGAGTCCCCCAGATACAGCACACACTTGATTTCCCATTCACCCAAATGTTCATTGTAATCAAGAAATTTGTTCTACTTCTGCTACACTAGTTTCTTTCTTTTTGCTGTAGCATCTCCTCCATTGCTCTGTTGTTTATTTCAAGTGGCTTCCTGTAACAGCATTCAGTTTCACTGTCATTGTTGACTTTCAGGTAGGTAAGGGGGAAGGCAAGGTGTCCAGGACACACACTTTTCAATGTGGTCCTGATCCAGTTCCTCTAAACCCATCAGGTCTTACTAATTAACATGCAAATAGGCATTAATAGAAGATATCCATAGACAAGAGCTGTCTTTTTTCCATTTCACCCATGCCTGCACAAGACAAACCCTAAGGAGATATTTTCCTCTTAACTGAAATTATGAAAGGCCAACATGAGCACTGAGTAGCATAGTCAGTGGTCTGACACCCGAACACCCTCTTCCAAATTTTCCTAACACATTGGATTCTGCTTTGTTTCCTACTTTTGTGTTCCAGTGACATAGGATTATCAATGTTTTGGAGTGTTATCCATTTCTTCTTGAACACCTGCATAAAAGTATTTGATTTCTTCTCAGCATGTGTTGTTGGAGCATAAATTTGAATGATGGTTCATTGGTTTTCCAAAAATTCTGACTGATATTATTCAGTTGAATTTTGCATTATAACCTTTTACAGTCAGAGTCCAGGGCCCAGATGTGGGTGGCAGGAGACAAGACAGAGGTGCCAGGCCCAGGGCAGCAGAACTTGAGGCAAGACAGAGCCCAAAGTCCAAAAGCAAGGTTTAATGCTAAGTCCAAGTCATAGTCACAGAACAGGCTAGAGTCAGGAGCCAGAAGTACATACCAGAGCAGAACAAGGACATGGTCATGAACAAGCCAAGGGTCAGGAACAGGATGACAAACGGGTGCAGGTACCTTGAAGCAGCATAACCGGGCAGCATGCCTGCAAGCAAGGATAGACTGCTGGCAGGATACAACAGCAACCTGATGCAGCAGTGATCCGGCAAGATGGGAGTGGAACCAGAGCTAGCGGAAAGACGCGTATTGCTAAGGCAACAAGGCACGGCAGGATGCATAATACAAGACAGAGCATAGCAGGAAAGGATGGAAAGAGTAAGGCAGGATACAGGATATGCAAGAGGCAGGGACAACAACAGAGGGACATCTGTGGCTAAGACCAGTTCTGGAGGGAAGAGTTTGTTCTTAAATAGCTCTCACTGCCACTGTCTGTGAAAGATCATCTGTCAGTGTCACCTCCAACTACCACATCTGCCCAGTAGCTGCCCTTCAGTAGGTTTTCCAGCCCCATCACCATTAAGGACAGGGGTCCTCAAACTTTTTCAATGGGGAGTCAGTTGAAAGGCAGCTGCAGTAGGTGTGGGCCGGTAAGGTGGCCCCAGCGGCAGGCACAGGCTGGCGTGGCATCATTGGTGGGCGTGCACAAGGTGGTGGCAGCGGGCAGGCGGGTGTGCAGTGAGGCAGCGGCTTGCTCGCTCGGAGATCGTTCTCTCTGAGCAAGTCTCTGTATATACCCTCCAAATCATTGCAGCCAGCATCCGAGGCCCTTCTCAGCATTCCTAACCCAAGTGGAGTGAGCTGGCAAGAAGGTGGGCATTCTCTTCCATTGCACCCCAGTTATGTAATTCAATTCCACAAGAATTGAGACACTGTATTCATTCAGATGCCAGCTGAAGATTTTTTTCACACTTTTGAAGGATGAATCTGTTAGGCTTGATTTTAAATTTATTTGCTGCTACCATTTTAACCGTAACTTTATGTTTTTATTTAATTTTGGTTGTGAATTGTGTTGTATTGGATAATTGATTTATATCCCCCTCTCAGTTTAGTAATATATCATTTAGTTATTCATTTATTAATTTATTTTATTATTATTGAGTTGTAACTATTAATTTTATTGGTACTATTGTTTCATTGTATTGTTGAATTTTAATTTAATCTGTTTGATTGTATGTAAGCTGCTCAAACAGTCTATGGCTAATCAGACGGCATAGGCTATCAAATAAATAATAAAGGAAGGAAAGAAGGAAGGAGGAATGAGTGGAGATTTGGAATTAGAGATTTGGTCCTAATGGTGGAATGCTGCTTTACAGTCAACATCTAAAATTGCAGTGGACTTCAGATTATATTTTATTCACCAAAAAAAAAATGTGTTCCATGTTTACTGGACACCACCACTTCTTGTTAAGAAGGGGTTTCCTAGGACAATCAGCTGTTGGTATAATACAATACCATGAATGCTTCTTTTAATCATATATTTTGGTTTCGGTAGTAGGCATCATATCAATAGAAGTATAAATAAATAATATCCAATTGTTCCCTCTTTTGGGGTAGAAGTTATAATACAGGTATTTTCTGATATACACATGCCTTAAAATTATCTACTAGTTTCTTAGAAATTAAAACCTGGTTAATGTAAATGTATTTTCTCTCCACAGTTGACAGCTAGACGACTGTTACTACAACACTGGAAGATAAAAGTTCACCTCTGTAAAATACTACATTGAAGACTTAATGATGCTTTCAATATATGATCAAATTACATAAAGATGCCCCTCTTAAATGGACATGTGGGTGGATATTTGGTTTGCCTTTGCTATAATTGATATAGATTTATGCCATTATTTCTATATTTACAGATGAATGCTGTTTGCTAAATGTTATTTGTTACATTCAAGGTCCTTTTTTGTTTTTCCTTTTTGTTGTTGTTTTGTTTTGATGAAATTTACACACATGATGTCTTTTCCTCTTTTTTTTTTTTTTTGCTATTTCTTGCATAGTTGTTAAATGTATGGGAGAAAAAGAGAGAGGAGCAGAGCACGAGCAGGAAGGAACTTCCACTCTTCAGTTTTTAAAAGTTCCTTTATTTTTTTTTCTTTTTCTATTGTTTGACAGGACTGATGGAGGAAAACACTTATTAAAAAGTTTCCTGTCTATCTTAGAACAAAGTTTATCAAGATCACCCCTGGATCTTCATTCTGTCTTCTAGGGTGTTTGCTATTCCACCCAGTTTTGTATCATCTGCAAATTTTGTATTGTTCCTTGAACCTCTTCATCTAAATCATTAATAAAGATGTTGAAGAGCACTGAGCCCAGAATTGAACCCTGTGGCACCCCACTAGTTACCTTCCTCCAGTTTGATCAGGTGCCATTGATGAGCACTCTTTATGTCTGATTTAGCAATCAATTTTGGATCCACCTAATAGCTTTTCTATCTCATCCATTTTTTGCTAATTTACTTATCAGAATGTTATGGGGCACTATGCCGGAAGCTTTCCTAAAGTCTAGGTAGATTATGTCCACAGTGTTCCCTCTGTCCATTTGGGAGGTTACCCAGTCAAAAAATGAGATTAAATCAGTCTGACAGGATTTATTTTTGATAAATTCATGTTGGCTTCTATTAATCACTGCATTTTCTTCAAGATGCTTGCAGACTGATTTTTTAATAATTTTCTCCAGAATTTTTCCAGGGATTGATGTCAGAATAATTGATCTGTGGTACCCAGATTCATCTTCCCCATATCCTTTTTTAAAAAAAATAATTTTCTTAACATATACAAATACATAGAAGAAAATACAGAATAGAAAAAAACTAATATAAACAGAACAGATTAAAGTGAACAAAATAAAGTTGCCAAGGGAATTTTAAGCAAATACAGCCTATGTACTGCAGCCCCCAAAACTGACTCTTCTTATCTACCCACGTTCTGAGAGTTTACAAAAAGAAAAAAATAATTATTCTATACATTAACAGATTTTCTAATCAGTTCATATTCTATTGCTTTCCTTTTTATTTTCCAAACTCCTCTGAACTTTCATTAGTCATGCTAAGCACAATAAAAATTTCCATTTGTCATTAAATTCTTCTAATGGTCTTCTGTTTACATGGTTAGTTAGCTTTGCCATATGCTACTAATTTATTTCTCCATTCTTCAGTGGTTGGGGGCTCTGGTGATTTCCATTTAGAAGCTAGTGCAACCCATGCTGCCATAGTCATATACTTAAATAACTCTGACATGTCTTTTAAAAGCTTCTCTGGCATATTCAAAAGCATGTTCTTGGTACTCATAGGAAACTTAATTTTAAATATTTTCTATATTTCTGCATGTATCAAGTTCCAAAATTTTTTTGTTATTTTGCATGCCCACCACATATGATAGAAAGTCCCATCTACCCTGTTACGTTTCCAACATTTTTAATGTTTGGCAGAATTTGCCTCCCAGAATATATCAGGGAAACTGAAGTCCCCTACGACGACTGCATCACTCTTCTTGGAAATGCTGGCAAGTTGCTTTTCAAAGATTGCATCCTTGTCCTCTTTTGGACTGGGTGGTCAGATGCCAATAACTATGTTTTTCTTTTTTTCTTTTTTTGCTCCCTTTAACTTAAACAAGATGCTTTCAATGGGGTTACTAAGTTCCTCTTCTTGTAATTCTGTGCAGATAAATGTGTCTCCCACATATTGTCCAACGCCACCTCCCTTTTTGCCCTTTCTATTTTTCTTGAACAGGTAGTATCCCTCAATACTAGAGTTCCAGTCATGTGAGTCATCCCACCAAGTTTTAGTTTAAAGCCGTTCCGATTAACTTTTTCCATGTGGTGGCCAAACACATGCTTTGTGAGGTGCAGCCCATCATTTGCCAATAGTCCATCTTCCAGGAATCTTAGCTTGTGGTCCCAGAATCCAAATCTCTGTTTACAGCACCACCATCATAGCCAGTTATTCACTTGAAGGATTTTTCATTCATCTAAACTCTGTTAATCTCTGAATTAGATTTCTACAATGCACTGTACATGGGGGTCTCTTGAAAATGGTTCAGAAGCTGTAGCTCGTGTATGATGTGGTAGACAGATTACCAGGACCCATAGATCTAAAAACATAAGACTAGTCCTTGCACTGGCTGCCTGTATATTTCCAGGTGCTGGTTTTCACCTATAAAGCCCTACATGACTTGGGATTGCAATACCTGACGCAACACCTCTACCAACTGTGATATACTTGGAGTGTGGCAACAAAGGGGAGGGCTACCCATGTATGGATCAACCTCCCCGCTGCTGCCTACCTACCACCAAACTTGTCATCTTTTCAGTACCAGGTTGGGGTTAGGGTTTATGTCAAGGCCTTAATAGACTTACAGATGCAGCATCTTGGAGGGATCACCCATTCCACATGTTTTTAAAGGGTCATTCTTTGCTATATGTCTTAGCTGTTTTAATTATCTTAATTTTATGATGTTTTATTGTATTTTATTATCTTGTTTGTATGGTTTGCTGTAAACCACCCAGGGAGCTTCAGCCATGGAGTGGCATAGAAATGAAATAAATCATGATCATTATCATCATCTCCTCTGTGGCCCAGCCAGCTGTTTCCTCCCTGCTAGCTTTCATTAGCCAAGAGAAGCAGAAATCCAGTATGGACATGGTCACATGAAACCTGTGCAAGCACGTTCTCAACATCCTCAAGCTGTACTAACTGAAACTCAGTTTTAAAAAGATATCCTTGGGGCCAGCATGTTGCAGAGAAAACTGAACAGAAGCAGTGAAATATCAGGTATAAGTATATAAAGTATTAGGAAGCCTCCCTTTAATCCCCAACATCTGGAGAATTACCAGACACTGTTGAAACTTCCATTCTTACCCAGAGTGGTTGAGCAAGTGGTAGCCAAGTGGCTACAGTAATGTAATACAGAGATCTGTTTCAATCTGAGTTTAAAATCAAGTTTCAATATTGTGATATCATTGATTGTCCTGATTACCCTTATTATTATATATTATATTTATATCTCACCTTTTTCCTTTCAAGGAACTCAAGGCAGTTTACATAATTCTCCTCCTCTCCATCTTATCCTCACAACAACCCTATTAGGTAGGTGAAGATGAGCATATGAGTGTGACCTTGTTGGTACTCTTGGACCTCTTCACAACATTCATTACTGTATATCTGGGGCAGTAATGAGAGGCCAAGCAGCAACTGGTAAGTCTAAGCATTTAAGAATGCTTACACTAAGTGTAGAGAAATGTCCTTTGAAGCATTACACTTTACAGTGACAAAATTCATGGCATTCTCCAGTATTCACTAATGTTCCATTAATATGCTTAAGTAGATTAAACTAAAACTTCTTAGAACCTTGGTAAAAAGTAGACCTACTTTGAGAATCCGAGAAAAGTAACCATTGGCTCAGAAAACATAACACCAATATTATATTCCACATTTTGTAGTCATATACTACAAAATGTAGTGCAAAATAGTTAAAGTCTGAAATAGTTAATTATCAAAACCAGAAGTAAGTTCTCATTATTCATAAAGAACACATCTGAAAACTGAAGAGAAATAATGTCTGGGGCTCCCAATTTTTACAAAATTAATACATCTCTAACTGTACTAGGACATTGCAATAAAACTCTCATTGCACAGTGCTGCTAAGTTGTTCCTACACAAAGCAAAAACCTGTTATGCCAAGCAACCTGACAGGTGGTTTGTGACAGATACCATTGATCATTCTTTGTTTAACAAAGAACAAGCTATTACTTAATAACATAGTGAACATTTCTAAAACTCATTGCAAAAACAATGTATTAAAAATGGCAGGAAGTGGACCAGCTGCCCTTTTCTGTAATTATTTTCTCTGATTTTTTGTTGTTGTGTAAAGTATCTCTGAAATAGCTTCTCTAACACTTTTTCAGTAATAATAAACATTAACAAGATTTGCAATGCAAGGGTGGGGATCTTTTGATACATTATAACACCTTATGTCATCCTGCCTCTGCAGAACGGACTGAAGGATAGCTTGAATAACCAATTCATCATCCACTGTCATATCAAAATATGAAATTGGCATAAACAAAGCTTCTTGCTAACCTGGAAGCCAAGTTATTAGGTGAAAAAAGGAAGCCGCAGGAGTCAGCCACCAAAGATCTGGCTGTGCGGGAAAACCAGAGAGCCAGTCAGGGTTATGGCTGGCTTGACAGGAATTAGGGCTTTGTGAGTCGACTGAGAGATTACCTCCCTCTTGCCCACTCATGATTTATTAATCCAGGCCTCCCTTGTTGCTTTGGCAATGCCATTGCCAGCTTCGCCACACAACCACTCCAAGGTTGCATATATCTTGCTCAAGGCTGAGTTTAGTTGCCAGACAATGGGGCTGGGAAGAAATTTTACATATATGTGAATTGGCATTATGGAGCAGAGAGTTTGCCTTCTCCACTGCAAAAGTGTTAATCCAGTAGTATATATTGGAATTGTATACCAGGACAAGTGTAACTGGTAGTTCAGCTTTCTGAAAGCTTTCTGTTCTTACAACGTTTTAGTTGTGGAAGCGTTGGACTGGATAGATCGGTAAAGATGATTAGGACTGGGCTCTCCATTCCACCATGGGGCGACTGTACGGGGACATAAGAAACCTTGGGGTCCTGGCATCAAGAGTTAGCCCAGTATGGGGCTGCTATTCTGCTATACCACCAGGTAACAAAAAAGGGGTTCACTTTACTGGTCTGTGTCATGACGTGGGCACCCCACTCCCTAGTGGGGCCTCTGGCATGCAAGCCAGATTGGAATGGCAGCAGGCAGGCTGCCCAATTAGTACATTCATGCCCTGTGTTCCTGTTCCAAGTTGAGACAAATAAAGTTGCAGCCAATTATTTAACCAAAACGAGTCTGTCTTATTTTGTCCCTCGTTTCCTTCTGCTCTTCCACAAAGGATCCAGTTACATGTTCTAATCAGCAAGGCATTTCCTTAGTTTATTTTGTAAGTTTTGGGAGAAGAATCCTAAGCTAAACAAAAAGAAGCAGGATTACCATAAACACATTAAGTCTTCTAACAATTTATATTTCTGAACTGGGAACTGACTCATATTACTTAATGGAACTCCCTGCTAAGAGAGATCAACCAGCCTCTGTGGAGATTTGTGGATGACTACTGAAAGTTGTCACTTTCATCGGGGCTTTATCTCCTGTGTTTTAAACTCTCTCGGATGCTGCCATTACCCTAAATAATAATATAATGCATTTGAATAATGTTAGGTATGTTGAGTATTATATTTCTATTCTTGACTGTAAATATCATTGAGAGCCACAGAGCCAGAAAGTGCATATATGCAAATATAAATAAATGCTTTACCCAAGCACAAAATGAGTCAAGAATTTTCTTTAATTAAGTCTATCCTACATAGGTTGCCTGTGTGATCATGATACTTATTAAAATATTAATGTTATTTATATAGTACCCTTTCCATATTGGAACAAGAGTGTCTGAAGACAAAAAGGAAGGTAATGATACTTTCCTGTTATACACATGAATATCTAACAAAGAAATAAAAGATGATGACAAAACACCATGAAAACATACTGTCAAGATAGCTCTTACTTCATGAAGATTAAACTACTAAGAATCCAGCTGAGTATAAGTTTAGCAAATTCCAGGGTTAACAGCGAAGTATAGTGAAGCAATTTTTGTCTGAATATGGGAGATTAAGTACAAATCCCATCCAGCCACATACTTCATTAAGTGATCTTGAATAGCTTCTCATCTCTTAACCCATTGTATCCTTTTACACCAGGTTATTTGGCATTAAGTATTTCAATTATATTTTGTGGCCCTTGGAGACTGTATAGTTTTGTGAATAAATAACATATGTATATAGCTATGTACATAGCACAATTATATTGCTTTATCTCATTAATTCTATGAAGTAGGTAAACCTCTAAATTATCCCTCTTTCTCTTCACACCACCAGATATATCACCTTCTCTTTTCTCTGTACCCTATCACTTACTTCTGTTTCTTTTTACACCTTATAATACTTTGCAGCTACATGTCTCACTGCTCACATTTGTTTGTACCCATCTATGTTACCACCTTCTTTCTCTTTCTAAACCAGCTCACTCTTAAATTCTTTTTCCCATACCATTCCAATCTACTACCCTTTCTTTTTCTTCTTCCTTTACGGTCAGCCTCAATATGTTAAAAAGGAGAATGCTACCTTGTCCTTCTCCTCAAGCAGCAAAATATATTGGGTAATCCCTGCTCACTCGCCCCATATCACAAGAAACTTTCTTGCCCTGGTCTTTGAGAAAACCACTGCGGACCTACAATTCTTTGGATCCTAGCCTATATAAAGCAATGGATCGTGTGATTTAAAGATTATGCTCATTCTCAAAACACTTTATTTAGATTCATGTTTCTTATCTACTTTGTACTTAATGCCACAGGTACCAATAAGATGCATACCAAAGGGAAAATGTATTACTATGCCTAAAATTTTCAGACAGTAAAAGTCTAACATCTAAAATGAAAGTCAACAAACATAAGAAAAGAAGCCACAACTAAAGAGACTTGCCAATCAGATTTGACTAGAGCAGTCTGTTGAAGAGTGGTAGAGAAATTATTTTATGTTGATCTAATATATCTGTAGGTAGAGATATAAAGCTTAAATTAACCACATCATATACTGGAAACACTTCTGACTTAAATGCTTCTTTTAACATTTCCCCAGTCCTTTACCATCTATGACTAAATTAGTTATATTTAACTCTAAATTAGATGCTATTCTTGTCCTTTCCACCCACAGAGATTTGCTCCTTTAGGGACAGGAACTTACATGCTCTCAATATTAAAGAGAATTTGAAAGAAACATGATAGAGCACTGGTACACTTTTATCACTGCTATAGAGAATGTAGTTCTATGCTGTATCACTGAACATACAGCCATGATATGGATGCATGTGCACAGGTTGGATCCAGAATCTGCCTTGAGGAAAGAAGGAAGTTTGGAAGGCCACTTCCATCAGTGCAGTTGATCCAGCTTGAATTTGTATCCAAGCTAAGCTCCTTGGGTATACACAAGGGTCAGCATGTTCACACCAATCCTCTTCTCCAGCCTTAACTTCCAAATCGTAATAAAAGTTGTATGGAAAACTGTTTTTGAACATCCCCCAAGTTTAAAACAAGGGGAGGAGCTTCTAGAAATAGTAGAGTCAAAAACTTTGCTGCAAATCCACATAACCTTTTTGGATCAGAATAGCCATTTTTTAAAATTACATAAAAGATTCCTCTGAAAAGTTCTCACAATATGGCTAAGCACTCTGATGCTATATTTCACTGTTCATGTATTTAAAATGCATAGAGTGAAATCATAAGAAAATATTCAAAGGCACAAATTTTGGTATGTACAAATTATTAGATGAGTACAAACATGCTACTTGGAAAGTTCTTGGAACTGTCAAGTTCATAAATATCTTGCTTACAGCTAAGAATTCCAAAATTATGTTTTTCCAGCAGCCAATTTGCCTGCAAGAATGTGTCAGAAGCAACAAAATACAAAGCACAGTAACAGTAAAGTCTTAAATTTAATAAATATGAAGAGAAGAATTTGTCTGAACAATAGTGAAGAATAGTGATGTGACTCTTAGAAGTTAGCATCATACAAAATTAGTAACAAAAAGATAGTTGGGAAATAGATATTCTAGAGGAATAGCTGCATTAAGACTCTTGCAACAGAAGCCATGTATTCCTTAAGAAGTAAGAGATTTATTATGGCATGAGCATTTTGTTATATTACAGTCTGGAAGTGAAATAGACTTAACTGGCATTCTTATCACTGGATACACACAAAATGCTCAACACTGTGAAGATGCAAAATATTTTTATGGTGGTTCAAATGTTAAACAAAAGCAAACTGGCACTTGTTAGTCACTTAATAATTCACACTCTTTGCTGTGACATGCCTGAATAAGCTCTGGTGCCATCCACTAACTCCAGAAGTCACATGCTGTAAGGGGTTGGATGGAATCCATCTGTGTGCACATGAAATTAGATTAAATACACCTATTTCTGGAAGGACCCAGAATTTGTTGGAGAGCATTTATAAACACACAGCTTCATGAAAATCAAGGAGCTCTCAAAACAACTTTAGGATAAAGTTGTATAGAAGCACCAATCAAGGTTGCATTATATTTTTAAAAATATCAAACTATGAATGGAGCATCATTCAATTCATAATTTCTAAAAATTCAAAGAATAGCTTAACTGTGACTCTACCTAGAAAAGGCTATCCCTTAAATCTCAGTGACTGGCTAAGGAGGGCATTAGACAGAGATGCAACCAAGAAGCCAATGATAACTCTGAAAGAACTGAAGAGATCTGCAGCTATGATGGGAGATAACACATTAACATGATAACATAGTAACAGCTATCACCCAGATGTTCCAGAAAGCTGGGCTTTATGGAAGAGTAGCAAGCAAAAAGATAGTTCTGAAACAAACCTATGTCAAAGTCAGCTGATTTTGGAAAATGCCATGTGAAAAGTACAGCAAGCATGTAGAGAAGGAAAAGAATTGTGTCTCTGGTCTGATGAGACCAAAACTGAACTTTCTGACCTTTCTGCAAAATGCTAGATATAGCAGAAAGACAAGGGTGTTGCCTTAAGAACATGATCCCACAGTGAAGCCTGGTGGCAGCAGCAGCATGTTGTAGAGATGCTTTTCCTTTCAGGGACTGGAAAACTGCTCAGGATTGAGGGCAAGATGGATATAGTCATATACATGGCAATTCTAGAGGAAAACCTGTTTCAGTCTGCAAGGGAGTTGGGATAGAGGTTTACATTCCAGCAAGACAATGAGCCAGTCTAAAACTGGAGTGGTTTTAAAATAAAAACCTGAATGTTTTGGAATGGCCCGTCAAAGCCCATACCTCATTCTGGTTGAGGATCTGTGGTAAGAGGCTCCATCCAACCCAACAAAACTGGAGCAGTTTTGCCAGGAAGAATGAGCAAATTATGCAGGATCCATATACACAAAGCTGATAGAGACTTCTCAAGAGGATATGCCACTGTAATTGTTGCCAAAGGTGCTTTTACCAAGTATCGATATTTCTGCAACCAACAAGTGCCAGTTAGTTTTCATTTACTTAACTTGTGCCACAGTAAAAATATTTTGCAACTTCACAATGTTGAGTATTTTGTAAACAACAAGTGGCAACAATTTCAATTAAATCTATTAGAACTCCAGGTTGTAATATAACATAATGCAGAAAAGTCAAAGGGACCAAACATTTCTACAAAGCACTCTGTTAGCTGCATAGTTCACAACTGATGGCTGGCTATCTAAATTAGGAGAAACCACAAGATCATTAAGTTGAGGGTCTAAAATTGTAGACCCTATAGATGAGCTACTGCTTTCTATTTTCCCCTTGCCCTCCTTCCAAGCGATTCCAACTAGCTTGCTATTCAGATGTGTTCTGCAATCCCTCCTCACCTTACTTCACCTTACCTTTTTCCTTGTGCTCCGCTTGATGCTCTTGCATTCCAGCACTAACCTTCATTCTCTTCTTGTTGTTCCTGCTCATTCATTTCACTCCTTGTCCCATACCAGCTGCTTTTCCCTCTTCTTTGACAAGCCCCTCCCAACCTGTCAGATGGACTTTGAACCATCTCCACCCCTCAGGCTCCTCACACTGTGAGCAGCTGTGTTCCTAAGAAGCTTATTGGCAGGCACCCAGCACTCGTTCTCTCTGCAGCTGCCAGGCCCACTGCTGGTCTGTGCCTGTCCTGACAATGGAAAGCAGATGTGAGGAGGAACCACCAGATCCCTTCACCCACTGGCAAAACCAGGGCTTAGAGCACTCCCAAGTCCACCACATACATGATCTCAACAATTCCTAGAACAGCTAGTAAGATTGATATCTCCCTATGAGTGGCTAAAACTGAAAATCTGGTTCTAATATTTGTGGAAAAGTTGTTTAGCATTCCCACTTTTATTCAAAAGGAAAGGAAGCCAATTGGATGAGAAGAAGCGCTATATACTAGTAAAGAGCAATCTCTCCTCCTTTTCCCTGTCCCTTCAGCAGAAATAGGAGAACAACTGGGGCAAGAGACTCTTCAGTACAAGGCGCATCAACCCTCTGTCCTGTACTGTTCAGAAGGAAACAGCTGGTGAGCAAGCAGACAGAAGTGTCTGCTCTAGATCTAATCTTTCCACTGTGGTAACACAGTGGAAGTAAGAGAGAAAGTTTCAGAATGTTGGAAATGCAGCTTTATTCTTTAAAATAACTTAATGCATTTTTGCCCTGTATCATATATTTAGGCCTTCTTCAAGTGTTACAATATCTACAGATTGGCTACAAAGCTCTCTAAGAAAGCTTTCTCTCTAAGAAATCTCCTGTGGAGATTCAGCAACAGGCAATGCTGTGACAGTGTCTCTATTTGGCTATGTTGTGGAAATGAGCAAAGAACACAAGAGGGAGCACCAAACCTAGGCTTTGTTCTCACTCCCAAGCAATTGTTGGATTTGAACAAGGTGCACCTTGGTGGGCCAGTGCACTCATGTTTTATGCTGCAGGTCTAACAGCCTGGTCTCACAGTCCACGATATCCTGAACAAATCCAGGATACTCTGTAATGTGAACCAGGCTCCAGACAGCAGTGAAAGTGTTAACAGGGAATTGCCAAATGCTGGAAATACTAGGTGCCAGCCTGGTGAGAAAGAGGTGTCCAAGAGGTGTCCATTGTCCTCCCTCCTCTATTAGAGAGGTGAGAAGTCTCCAAATTGGTCTCTAGGACACAGGGGCTAACATGTGATGACTAGCACCTGGAGTTAATGGCCGGACCCTGCAGGGTGGAAGTTGGGCCATCACCCCACAGCCAGCTGACCTGGGCTGGGGGTGGGGAATAAAGCCTCAAGAGCTGCGCTGTGAAAAAGTCAGCATTGTGTGTAGGGTAGGATAGAAGTTATTTTCTTGTCCAAATGGGCCAACAAGACCCTGGAAGTGCTATAACTTTTCTTGTTGTTCCTGTTGAAATCCTCTTTCCCCTCTTCCCTGTTTTTATCCTTCTAGATTATATGTTTTAGATCCTCCACTCCTATTTTTAACCTTTCAATAAAGTTGTTTTTTCTTTCAAGCTTGGGTTTGTCACGTGCTGAATCCAGTGGCTGGTCCAGGGTTCTGGAACCTCAGAATTACTGGGCAGGATTTGGTACAGTTGGCCAGGGGAATGTGAAATCCTGGCTAGCTTTTCGTTATACTCTTTCATTCTGTTCTGACAAATAAGAATTGTGTCTCAACAAAATAATTCTGAAGACTGAACTTGAATTTTAGCAAGCTTGGGCTCAAGCTTGGAGCTTGAATTTTAGCAAGCTTTGAAAAGACCCAAGAAATCATAAAGAAATGTATCAATATTTTCCAAAATTCCTTATTAGTACAATTAGCTGAATTTCTGCAAAGCTAGTTTCAGTATGCCATGTTCCAGACCTTGGGGCTTGACAAAAATCCTGATGCCAAGAAATGTGTGTGACAAACAATACAGGTTAGTAAACATTAAGTAAATAGTCTGAAATTTAGAAAGCGATCTTATACTTCATTAGGCTATCTGTCCAGCTAGCCCAGTATTGGCAATGACTGACAGGCTGTGGCTTTCCAGGATCTCAGAAAAAATTCTTTACCATCACCTGTTAGCTATTTCTGTTTTATCCTCCTGAGAGAAGCCTTTGACAAACATAGAGCAATTTGTTTGGTAAACAAAAATGGAAATGGGACACAAGCATGTAATGGCAAATAAATAAAGAGGAGGAGTTAGCTATTATTTTATTTGCTTATGCTGAGTTTATCTTTGCATCCTGTAATAACAGTGTATCCAAAAGGTGGCTGGTAGTTTTTATTTTCCTTGAAATTTTCTATCGAAAAAAAAATCACAGTTTCTTAAAGGACAAAGTTTGAAGCCTGAAGGTGGCTCTGGACGAAGCTTTGCTCTTAGATACTTAGATCAGGAGCATCTTTTGTCAAGTTAAAGCCGATTAACCAGACAGCACTACTTCATTGATCACAGGGACTTAGGTGCTGTCCTCCATGATCTGATAACCTCTTGGACTGATTAATACATTAAAAGGGGACTATCCCTAATGACAGTCCAGCTAGTACAGATTTCTATTGCTAAAGTCATGACTGTCGTAGATTACAAACAGAATACCAAGATTTTCTTATCTGCACTGGCTGCTGGTGTGTTTTTAAGTCCAGTTCATATACTGGGTCTTACTTATAAAGTTCTAAAGGGCTTGGCCTCCAGGAGCATGTCCTCCCACAGAAACTTCCTTGGACTTTAATTAGACGAGATTTTGTTCTGAGCTTTCTGCTTTCAGATGATTTGATTATGTTCTGAAGCTATTAATTGTATAATACTCTTCCTTGGAAGATCTAATAGGCCATCACATTGGTGAGTATTTGACAGTAAATGAAAACCTCTCTGTTCTGTTAGGATCTTTAAAATGCTTGAGGCAACTGGGTATGGTGAACTCTAGAATTTCATTGGTATTACTGCTTATATGCTTGTACTTATTTATGTATTTTGGTTGGAAATATAATGTCTTAAAACCGTTTAAATTTCATCAGTTTGTACATTTTTTTTTACTTTTTCATGTAAATGTTTAGATTTTTCCCTTGACTATTCTCTACAAAGTACCTAATATATTTTAAATTAAAAATAATTGGGAAATGCTGCATCCTATGTGCACAGAATAAACTACTAATAGCAGTGGAAGGAGTGGATTTGTTTTTCCAAAGCAGTTAATTAGTTAGTATAAAGATCAATACAGTGTTAGAGAAATCATAGTGTATCAGATCATACCTGAAAATATGTGAACAATTCCTTGTTGCTTCGCGTTAATTCTCCATTCTCCCAGCTGCAATACTTTTAATAAAACCACACCCTTTTCCCTTCAAATTTTAAGTTTGGCTGTCTTAGACTGCAAGCTTTCTGTGACAGTATTCTGCACGTTGCTTAGCACAGTAATGGTGCAAGTAAATGTACCACTGCAAATCAGTGTGGTGATAGAACCAACAACAGTAACAACAACCATAGCAGTGATTGGTGAATGTGTTATTTTCACTGACATGCTTTTAAGCCAAGGCCCAAGTCTAATATGCAAAGAAACCACATTGTGAAAGATAGTCCAACACCTTACACATTTGTGATCTGTTGTTTTTAATGACTGCAAGCTGCACTGGGGGTTGATTTGGTCAAAAGGAAGAGTATAAAATGATTGGATTGAGAATTTTAACTGTCATGAGCTTGATATGCCAGTTGTACCTCCTTTTAGGAAATAAAGGTAAAGGAGGGGCAGAAGCTCATTAACTTAATTTCAAACAGGAATGCATAAGCAATTCAGCAGTTATTACTTCAGCAGTAGTTACTGGCAAAATTGAAATGTTGCCAGTACAAGCATTATTATAAGCTTTTCTATCTTCCCAAGAATCAACATAATACAGAAAGTGACAGCTAGTAAGAAATATGATAAAAACCTATTAATGTATTTAAGAAGGTCATATCATAGAATTAGATGATACAATTGCAATTAATTACAATTAATCATCAGCAATTTTAAAATCAAAATGCAAAGATGCACAAAATCCTCCATTAGCACTTGAAAATCAAAGGTCTAGATGATTTGAGATACACGGGCTGTCTAACTGTCAAGCAACCCCTGCCACCAGGGTTTGAATTACATGAGAAGTCGCAGAAAGTCAGGTGCGTGGGGATGCCATGCAAAACTGGTACCTACAGACATATAGCATAATGCAATAGGCCCTGTGTTATAAACTACGCCATACTGAGCAGTCTTGCTGTGAGGACCGGATAGTGTCTTTGTAACACTGATTCAGGATCATGGCTGGGAGATTTGCTTTGGTACAAGAAACTTTGGGCCCATGTATATTTTATATAATGGGGAAATGTGAGTGTTCATATTCTTCCACCAAACCCCTAACATGATGCATGATGCTGCTGAATGCACAAATAATTCATACAATCTTATCCTCCCATTTCTAGAGGGGAGAATGTACAAATCATCCATTACTTAATATTTAAATAATATTTAAAGAGAAACTGTTAATCCTACCAGGAGTTGCCTATCTTCCCAAAATTATAAATAATATAATGCATATGGTGACTACATGTTTAGGCAACTGAGTATTTGGGACAGTTTCCAATCCCCGAGGTCATATCCCTCATGTGGGAGTGACCAGTACAATGGGAAACTACTGCTTCCTGCAACAACTGCAATGAACTGAAATTGGCATTTCTGGAATAGAACAAGTAATCTGATTTCACAGAACAAATAGTTCAGGCTAGTTTCTGAGGTTGCTTTAGGAAGTGTTCCTCTTGCATTGCCAGTCATTCCAACCAACACAACCTAATGGGAGCAAGCTGGTTGCTAGTATTTCTGTCCTATCATAAGTAAATAAATTGTGTCATTTGAGAATAGATTGCCATGAGGAAAAATGTGGCATTCATTGATACAGACAGAATTATCACATAGGTGATAAATACTATAATCTCTCTTTTAGATCTGTAATTTCATCCACAGAACGAAAGTGTGGTAAGTGAGCTAAGTATCAACAATTAGTAAGAAGTACTGTAACTGCCACATAAGGTTTATAGAAATATTCCTTTTTCCAGCACTCATTATATAGGTTATCTTTAAAGTAAACAATCTCAACAGAATTATCTGGAATCACCACATACAAACCCATGGAAGTCCAATTCTTTCCACAGAAACACCTCATAGATTCACCCAGTGCCTCTACAATACACAACCTATCAATAATAGGTGACCCTGCAAAATGGCAATTTCAGATGTCATCAACTTCCAGCAAATCCCAGCAGGAGTGGATGCTGACCTTATCAGTATGAACTCCTGCTGATTCTAACTCTGCACCACTTCTCTTTGTTTCTTCAAAAGAAGCATAGCAAGAGAAGAAAGGACTGCAGTGGGTTTAGGGATATACACAAATACATATCTAAGCCTATGCATAATTTTGCCCTGGGAAGAGGAAGTAAAAAAAAATAATTGATGTGACAGATGCTAGTGACAATGCTGAATGCTCTTCTGGTAAGTACTCCAATATCATAGTGACAGACTCATTAGACAATCTGAACAAAGTAGAAATGGCACAGAGGAAAACAGCAGAGTTAAACATTCAGCTGGTTTCCATGCTTATATAAAACATTGTATAATTTCTCCCTTTCAACAACCAACATGAGTTTCATTCCACACACATCAGGTCCATTTCAAAATAAATAATCAAATGGAAAAAATACCTTAATTTTATGGGTTTTTCAAAAAAGGAGATCTCTTGGAAAATCAAACTGAAAAGTATACAAATGATTCTTGGAAGTTACTTCCTCTTTTTAAACACAAGTAACTTAAGAGACCAGGAAGTCCAAAACTATTATTACTTTTGTGAAGAAAAACCCAAATTGCATAAAATTACATGGTTTTTTCAGACATTTACATCCTCTAAAAATAAATTCAGCCACAGCAGAAAAAAGGAAAGAAGGGGGGAGGGGAGGAGAAACTAGTTGAAGAAAGATCTCTCTTTTATAAACTACCACAGCTAAGATTTGTATATTACAGGACCAGGAAGTAAGAGGTCAAAATTGCCAAAATTTTAACATGTGAATCAGGTTGTGATCTGTAGCATCACCTGAGCATCACAAGCATGCCCAGTATGTTGCAACTGCACAACATGTGCAAATACTGCCAGGAATTACAGAAGCCATATAGTGCTATCATGTAACACTGTTATCTTGCATTGAAACAGACAAAGACAGAGAGCTGCATACCAAGGGTAGGACTATGAACTACTCAAGAAATTCTTTAAGCCTCCTCCTCTCAATCTTATCCTCACAACAACAACCCTGTGAAGTAAGTTGGGCTGAGTCAGTGACCAGCCCAAAGTTACCCAGTTAACTCCATGGCTGTGTGGGGACTAGAATCCAGATCTCCTATACCCCAGGCCCACACTCTTGACCATGTAGCAACCAAATGGAACATGAAAGTCTGCTTGAGCAGTAAGTTACTTCAAATTATTAGTCACATTTGGAGTAGCAAAGATAGTTTGATATTTTGTTTTCCTTAATATAAGTGTGAGTGGCTTTCTTTGAAGTGCCAACATGTGTCAGTATTATTGCTAAGTGTAAGAATCATGTTATCCTTTTAAGCACTTGCTATCTTTATATGAAGATAAAAATTGCCTAAAAACAAGTATGTAATTGTCCACTACCATGTTCCTAGTGATACACTGATTCCAACATAAATCATCAACTAAACCAGAATCCAATCAAAAGCTCTCAGCTATAGGCTTTGAATCAGCAGTTCAACCAGACAATGGGTTAACATCACTATGATTGCCTAGTAATTTGGCTGGATATTTTTAGCTGTATTTAAACTCAGAAGCATCTCTTCCGACCCTATGGCAAATTGGGACTCAAAATTTAAAAAAAAAAAACAATGTAAATTACAGCAGGGATGTAATAACTTTTTCATGAAGCAATGAATAGTAATGTAGAAGTCAATATGCCCATTACATAAGAAACAGAGACATTTTCATCTTGATTACATGATGTCTGTGAAACATAGAACAGTCAAAAATGCAAAATCCATATTTCCAAGCAAATAATGATTCCCGGAAAGACCCACTCCACCAAAAAAGGCCCTTTAAACAGTCAAGAAAACAAAAGAAGTTTGCATTTCAGCCAGTCAGAGAATCTCATTATCCACAACATGTATGTAGAAGAAACAAACGTTCATCGAAAACATGGTTCCTCCTGCCGGCACTGATAAATGGAACACAAACGGAGGTGCTGGAGCCGAGGACGAAAGGCGTCTCATCAGGACCACAAACGGCTCTCTCGCCCTGCCTGGACAGCTCCCTGGTGCTGAAGTTGCCGAGCAGTTCCGCAGCTGACTTTATGGCGCAGCTGGCTGCTCGTGTCGCCGGCAAGGCCTGAGCCCCGCGCTGCCGCTAGCCAGCGACCAGAGAGACCCACAGGTGCAGGGAAGGGCCGCTTGCCAGACCGCTGCTTGAACAGCGAGGAGCAGGTGCAGAAGGGGTGGGAGGGCGACGCGTTGCTGGAGGAAGATGGCGGCTCTCGCAAACCCACCCCAAGTCGCCTGGGCCTCGGCGGCATAAACCTGCTCTGCCCGGAGCATGCGGGCGAAACCCACGCGCGGAGGGCAGCGCGGCTGGGGCGGCGGCGGCGGCACGAGGGCCTCCCTGCACCGGCGAGCCGGCCGGGCTCCGGCGAGACCCCACTGCCAGCCATGCCGCCGCCGCCGCCGCCGCCGCCGCCACAGCCCATCAGCTTTGCACACACCGGGCTACAACAGCACCTGTGCGGCCATATTGGGTGCCTGGCCCCAGTCCATGCCTGAGCGGCGAATAGGAGCCTGAAAAGCGAGGAGGGGAGGGAACTCGGCGCGCCTTCCTCCCCCAACCTCAGCACGAAGCACGGGCAAGAGGCAGCCAGCGAGCTGGAGCAAAACGCACCGGCGGGCGCCCTCCGTTGTGCCTCCCAAAAGGCTCCCGTCAGGCGCCCGCCGCCCGGCCCGACCCGACCCACCCCGCGCCGCGCCGCGCCGCGCCGCGCCACCGGCCAGCCCCGCACAGGCAGGCGATGCCCCGGAGGCGCGGAGCCGAGGGACGGCGCGCCCCGTCCTCTCCCGAGCGGCCGCGCCGCCAGCGGGCTGGGGAGGGAGAGCAGTGCTTACTTGAGTACGGACTGCTCCTTCTCTTCTTCCTTCTTCTGGCGGTCCATCACGGCCTGGATGATTTTCCTCTCCTCCTCCGTGAGGTGGCTGAGGTCGGGCATCTCGGACTGAGGTGGAGGAGGCTGAGGCGGAACAGGGCCGCCCCGGGGCCCAGCGGGAGCCGACATATTTGGTGGACGGAGCTTCAGCGACAACAATCTATATTGGGAAAACACTGGACTGATGCAGGCGGCGGCACAGGCAGCAGCAACAGCCGCCGCCACCGGCGCTGGGTGAAATACATACAAATCAATACTTTTTAATCAATCGGCAGCCTCATTAATGCCTCGCCGGGGACGGGGGACGGGGACGGCCGTCCGGGGAGGTTGGGTGAGGTGAGAGGGGAGTGACGATGAAGGATTCCTGCCCCCTCTCTCGTTCACACACACGCGCGCGCCTCTACCTGGTCAGTGGCGAGGAAGCGGAGCGGGGAGAGAAGAGGGCTGATAACGCGTGGGGGCTTCGTGGGGGGCGGGGGGCGAGAGTCCTGGAGAGGAGAATGAGCTTCCCTGGCAAAACTAAATGGGGAGCACGCACGCCGTGGGGGAACAAGTGGGGGGAGGGCCACATACGGAGCTCTTGGGGCGAGGGGCCGGGGTCGGTCGGGGGTACAGTGCCGGGTGGATTCTGGTCTGAGGTGAGAAAGGGGGGTCGGGGAGAGCAGGGGGTTCACACCAGCCGAAGGCGCCCCCTGCTTGTGGTGAGCACGGAGGTCGGCTGTCGCCAGGGTAAGGGATGCCCCCGTGAGGCGGACGGGCCGGGGGCTCGGGCAGCGAGCGGAGGGGGTGAAGCGTCGGGGTGGCTAGTGCTGTAGTAGTAATGGTGATGCTGATGGTGAGAGAGAAGCCCCGCTGGCACCCTGAAGCGCGGAGCGGGCGAAAACCCTTTGGGGCGAGGGCGAGTCCCGGGCGCCAGCAGCTCCAGCCGGCTCATAATTCCAACCCGCTGTCCATGGAGAGGACCGTGGGGCAAAGCAGCTCCCGCCGGCGGCTTCCTCGTCCACCTCCTCCTCCTACCCCGCCGCCGCCGCCGCCGCCAGCAGCAGCAGCAGCAGCAGCAGCCGCCGCCGCCGCTTCTACCACCCGCGCCTCAGCAAGGCCTCGCCGCCGCTCGTGGCCGCCTCGCTCGGCTGCTCTTCTCTCAGCTCCGCTGCTGGCTACGAGCCGCCTAACCCATCGCATCGCGGAATTAAGAGGAGGAGGAGGAGGAGGAGGAGGAGGAGGAGGAGGAAAAGGACGGGGGAGGGCAAATGCGGGAATCACGGGAAGGGACTCCTCATCTTCCTCCCAGTTGTCCTCCCCCTCTCCCAAACCAACAGCGACGTTGCTGCCTTGTCGCCCAAGAAAGAGAGAGAGAGAGAGCGCAAAAGGCGGAGGGGGAAAGAGAGGGGAGGGCGTTAAAGAGAAATGCCGCTTTCCACACACGGCCTCGCGGGAAAGCGCGCGACAGAGACGGTAGCGGGAGAACGGACGGGTGCAAGGAAAGAAGGGGCAGGAAGCGTTTGTTTGTTTGTTTGTTTGTCTGTCGGTTTATTTATTAATAAGTGCGCTGTCCGTGTGCGCGTGGGGGGAACGGCTGCGATAAAAATCACGCGAGGCCCGAGGAGGAGGAGCCGAGCAGCGGGCGGGCACGCGCTGAGCGGACTGAGCCCCGGAGCTGGGCGGGGCATCCCCGTGACAGACAGGCGGCGCACTCGCGGCCGTTATTTCTGTTGAGGGAGGGAGGAGAGCGTGGAATTGGCGGGCGGGGCGGAGCCGGAGCCGGAGCCGGAGCAGCAGCAGCAGCAGCAAGAGGGAAAAGGGCGAGAGGCCCGGAGGGAGGGCGAGGCCGAGGCACAAGTCTGGGCCAGGGGAAAGCTGAGGGAGGAAGAGGCACCATCCGAAGAGCTGAAGTAAGTTTCGCGACCGGAAAGGAGCGGGACGTTTATTCAAGAGCACCTGACGCGGACGAGTAGCTCCTCGATCATCTTAAACCGACCTGTCGTCTCACGTGTAGAAGGGATCCTGTTAGTGACTGGGGTTGGCCAAGACTCCAGCGGAATGCTAATAGGGAACAGACAGCAACATCTAATATGAGGATTGGGTACAGAATGGGTTAAGTAGGGGGCGCCAATCTTTGTTTGGGGGCACTGTATTAAGTACAGTATGGTTGCTCATTTGGAAACATTGATTTGACAAGATTGTTGTCCATAGTGTTTGACGCTGGAACAGTTGCAGCCTTTTCAGCAAGAATGCACACCCAAGTTTCTCAGAGCAAAATATGAAGTAGGAGTGCAATATATGGCTTCCCACCACCCACCCAGGTATAGTTTTCACTCACCCAGGTATGGTTTTGCCTCTCCTTCCTGAGCTAGGTGGTAGAAGCAATGCATTGAGTAAAATGCAAGAATGCAGGCTATCCTGTGCCACTTGTGACGAACCCATGGCATCGGCTGTCCACCTATGCACTAATGCACTGTATAAGAATATCAAACAAGCCTGGCAAGGTCAGACTGTGCTGTCCAGCACTCTGTTCACATAGTGGTGAACCAGTTGTTCATAGGATCCTTCAAGCAGGATGAGTACAAGAGTTGCGCGTGCCCAAGCTCCCCAGCAGCTGGTCTATGCAAGCATATACTTCCTCTGATAACAGGGTTAACACATGCTAACAAGTCTAGTAGCCATTGTTTGCCTTCTCCATGATCTTGTCCGATCCCATTTTAAAGCCATCCAAACTGGTGACCGGTGACAATTTCCTTTGGCGGTGAATTGGCGGTGGCAAAGCACTCCTTCCTTATATCTGACCTGAGTCTCCCACCAGTCAGCAATATAGGAAGACCCTGGGTTTCTCCAACCCCTTGATCATTTAGTAGAATCATGGACTATACCGCAAAACTAACAGATCAACAGCATGGAACAAGAATTCATTTTCATGGCCTTGCAGTTTGTACATAGAATTATCCCACATCCAGCACAAAATTCCTTTCATATCACTCTCCATGAACTGTAACAAAAAAAAAATCTGCTTCAGCTTATCATCACCCAAAATGGTATAGATCCTCTGTAACCTTATGTCTGCAGTTAAATCACAGTCCAAATCTACCTCCGCAAGATGTATTGTGAACAGTATTAATGTCATTTCTTTGACACTAAACCAGGATCAGAGGCATGGACCATTATGACTTTACATGGAATTGCTCCAAATTCTCTATTTTATTTATATCCATGTAAGTGTAAATCATAAAAAACATGAATTCCATCATCTATGGTGGTATGAAATCTTGAACTAGAGACATTATAGAGCATTTTTTGAAATTTTCAGAAATCCATGGTCTGTGTCTATTAACTGCAAAATTATCATAGAATAAATTCTGGCTTTGTGCTGGTGCCCTCATCCTTATTATCATAATACCTTACCACAGTACTTGATTGAATGCTTCTCCTGACTGCCCTCTACCCAGAGAGTGTCCTCAAGATCTGGGACCTACCTCATTTCGACACCTCCGAGAGAGTTGTTGGGAACAAGGAAAAGGACCTTCTCAGTGATGGCCCCCTCAGTTATGGAACAAGCTCTCCACTGAGGCTTGCCTAGTGCCAGTTCTAATAATTTTCTATACAACGTTAAGACTATCTTCTGTCCAGAGAACCATGTGGTTATTGTGACAGTCTATGTAAACATGAATGAATGAATAGGGCATTTAATTAGCTTTATTATCTTAAGGTGGTGCTTCTTGATCTGCACGAGTTTTGCATTCCAGGAGTATAATTATGTTTCCTATATTGTAAATTAAGTATATCAAGCACTCCTCAAATGCACTCATTATTTGGAAATGCAGTCATATAGTAAGATTCATAACGTATGAATCCTTCAATATGTTTCTGTCAAACAAACTAGTTATTTGGGGGCGGGGGTGACTATGTAACTATGATGTATGTGTTGTAGTCTACGGAAATGAATGCAACATCTAATTCAGCCGTGGACTGGGAATGGGGTCCTCCATTTAAATAACATAAGGATCCATTATTCAAATCCATGAGTTTACACTGCAGGAGCATCATGAAGTGTTCATTCCATTATTTTTACAAGTGCAATCTATAGACAAGGATATGAACTGCAATTTGATATAAGTTTTCTATAAGCTGTTTGCTTCTGTACTTGGAATAGGGAAGGGTAGCATCTTGTAAATTACCTCAAGCAGCACTGGTGTTGCTGGTGTGGAGTTGGTAGTTGTTGAACACTGTTATCTTCTCAGGCTTCCATCTTCCACAAGCTTTCTGATGAAAAATAGGAGGAAGTTTTGACCACTATCAGGGCCTTTTCATCTGTTTCCTTGAAACCAGGGTGGATAAACATCATCTTTTTTTAAATTGGATTTTAAAATTTAAATAGGATTTTTAATAAAATATTTTTGAGGAAAAATTATCTAAAGATAGTTTTCTTGGTTTTACAGTTCTCAAAACTCTGAATTTGTCTCTTACATGCTTCTTTACACAAAAAATGTTATAAAATAAACATACAGAGTTGAGGGAAAATACCTTAATCCCACTGTTCCTTTGTAAATATATGTACACATATTACCTCTTAAATGCTAAGTTTCAAAAAATTCAATGAATAGAAGGTTGTTGGGAATGGAATAGATCTGCACAAGAAGATAAGTGTGAGAAGGGAGGAAAGAACAGTAAAAATGAAAGTGAAATCTTTTGAACAGAATAATCCACAAGTCTTCGGATATTTTTATTTATAACCTAAGGTTTAGCATATTACTCTTTCCCTGGAGGAAAAAACCTATAAATAGCTGCAGGCCATGAAAGAGACCCAATTTGGGAATATTTTAATTCTACTACCTGTAAGGTAGACATATGTGCAAATTTATGTAGAAAACATGATTTAAATCTGGTCTTACTGACTAGTGATTTAAATTGTGATTTATATCAAATCTATCTTGTTTGAAACTGAGAGTTCATGGCAATGAGTCATTTCTCTAACTCCTGAGCTGTTGGCCCATGCCCAAGAAGAATAGATTCAAGACTGATACTTTTCCCAGTGAGCCATTTCTAGTGTGCAAATTAGCACTATCTTGTAAAAGAATTGACAAGCTGCTTCTTCAAGGGAAATAAAATGTTTACCTTATCTCAAGGAGCCATTAACAATGATCTAAATGAGTAGGGATGGCTTCTCAGTCACCATATGAGGATACTTATTTTTATGGGGAGGGGGGGACTTTATTCTCAAATTGAAAGGGTGTGGATTGAAATTAAAGCCAATCAACTGTTGCCAGTTGAAAAAGGATGCTTGGTTTCTTGGGCATATGTTCACTTTTTAATATGTTTAGATGGACAAGTTAAACTTTTGTTTAACTAAGGTATATCAAACAATAAAAGTTATCCAGTTATATGTTATTGCAGATGGTTTTCTCATTCTGGGCATCAATATTTTACACAGTCCTGAAAAATGAGAATGTCAGCTAGCATAGAGGCACTTCTATGAGCCTGGAGTTAGAAACTTGTGGTCAGTGTTAATTGGCACATGGTCTATCTGGATATCTATGAACTAGTGGACAACAATTTTCTGTTGTGTGGGATCTTTTTAAATTGGTTAGGAAAAACCATTCACATATGGAGTGCACAGTGTTGAACTGCCATCCTGAGAAAAAAAAATCAGCCCTTCTTTTTCCCCATAAAATGATGGCTTAGTGGGGGCAGGGGTTAGGATCTCAGTCATAGCCACAGGACGGCAAAAGGGATGCTTCTTGCCATCTTCAGCACAAGAATCTAGAGTACTGCACTGGTATTTGGATGAGTAGTATACTGGAAGCAGGTTGGCACATCAGGTTGCTGTTTACAGAGAGCAATTGATCATTTGAAATTTCACACCTTCTTTGCCCTCTGTGACTTTGCCCTCTGTGGAAATTGATTTGGAGAGGTCTACGTGGAAAACTAATTTTGTAGAAAATAAGGGTTCAGAATCGAGTACTGAGGTGTACATTAATCGAGGAAATGATTTTGAACATTTGGGTCTCAGGCCTAACCTTTGCCTTGTAGTATATTTCTTACTTTTATTGGTTTCCTTCTATAAAATGAATGTTTCAGGAGCAAATGTGGGGTCAAAGGGGTGAAGAAATCACTGAAGGTCGATGTTTCATGTGTACAGTTTTTGGTGACAACTTGAATTCTTAGTTGATACAAAAAGTTAAAGGGCAGTACAGAGGTATACTAGAGTGCTTGAAGAAAATGAATTACTTCTGGCAGAGAACAGAATGGGGTGATGCAACTGATGAATGCAACTGTTTCAGATGCTGTCAGTGTGCTTTCTCTGGGCTTGTGTCCAGTGCAACACCTCTCAAAGATAGAATAGGATCTTTCTTTTGAAGATGGGCAGTTCTGGACCATTCTTTTAGCTTCAACCTGTGTGGCTAATTGTTGCCTCAGACAGTAATTGGTATGTTTATAAACTCTAGGTTCTCCATCCTGAGCTATTTATTTTAAAATGGCAAGAATGCTGTAAGCATCTCATCTGGATGAAAATTAGCCTTTTTCAATCCCTTTACATGTTCCTTCAGATGATCTGACTTAGGAGTGAATGATTTGAATGACCAAAGGAGCTTTGGAACTGCCAGTCTTCAAGTTGAGACATGCAGCTCCATCTTTGGGAGGAGCTGTTCCAGGCACAAGTTTTAGAAAACTGAACAGGCCAGTATCTACAGTGAACACAAAAACATAAGACATGCTGGATCAGACCAATGGCCCATCTAGTCATTCTGTTCACACAGTGCCAACCAACTGCCCACAGAATTCTACAAGCAACGGGTGCAACAGTTGTTTAGACATAACAGTCCTTTATATGTTTACACAGAAATGAGTGAGTCTAGGAGGCTTTATTGCTAAGTAAATTACCACTTTACAAGCATTTTTAGTCCAGTTCTTAGCACAAATATGTTTGTTCAGGGAAATCTGTCCATACCCATGTATTTCAGCCAATCAAGTCAATGGACAGAGACATCAGGAACAGCAACCTGTTCAGAAAACCTAAGGATTCTCAGTCCCCTCCCAGAAGTAACCTACAAGTCTTTGTTATTCCAGTGTAACATGCACTCTTGCAGTCTCTGCTATATTTTACATTCTTGGATAGATGTTGCTTTTCCTTTTAGCATACATGGAGTAGTGGGAGTGCAGGGAAGCAACTTACATTTTAAATTTAAATGTAGGTTTCTTCCTGTTATAAATAAAAAAACTTAACAAGGAAAGGGGGAACACCCAAAACCCATATCATGCTAATACCTTTAAACTGGGCCAACTCAGAAATGACAAAAGCAGTAATAATAGCTTAAGAGACAAGGCATCTAACAAGACTGGAAGAACAGAAAAGTCTTAACCTGACACCAAAAAGATAGCAAAGTAGATGCCAGGTATAGTTGCTGGCCTAGCATATTACAGCTGCCCCCTTTCCATTACAATGTTCTTTCAGGAGTGGTTGATGGAATTAAAAAGAAGACAGCAGGGAAGTTGTGCATCATCCTTTTCCTGCCTCTTTATCTGCATCTTTCCTTCTTATCCTCTGCTGTAGATCATGCCCCTCCAGAGGGCACTTTACAAGGTAGAAGAGGCAGAAAGGCTTTTTGTCTGTAGTTTAACAGTTGTATTAGGGTACCTTTTGCTAGCTGTTTGCCCTGCAATTTAAAGGAATCCCAGGGAGAAATACTGCTCCATCATGTGAAGGAGCAAAAGCTCGATCAATTCTTTTTGCATATTATTGGGGAAATGTCTTAAGGTATCCTTTGAATTAACTTTGTTTTCTACAAATCAAATTCATAGTGGCACTCTTATTTAATTTTCAGTTGGATTTAATTAAATATCTTACTGGTCTTATGCCAAGATAATAGCACACACTAGCAGCAATAACAGTAATCTTACAGGTACACTATTTATTGTGAAGCCAGACTATGGCATTTTCTTTGCTTAAACTTACTGCTAACGCATGTGGAGTGAGGATCATGTTTTAAAATAACAAAAATTGTGCTGTGGATCACTATCCACAATAATTTACTGTGGCAATGCAGTTTACTAACAGCTGCCCTTAAAGATTATTCTAAGAATAGAGATGCTGCAGAACATGCCAACATGTTTTCTGAAGGAAACACACCTCTTGCTGTTCTGTGGTCTTCAACATGTGTTTTTCACATAAAATCTTGAAATCTACATAGCTAGCTCTTTTCTCTGTTTGGATTTTGACATTGTCTTCACATACACCAATTAAAAATTCAGAAGCAGATAAAGAGGCATCATCATGACATATTACTGTATTGTGGTGCAGAATTCCTTCAAGGATGGTGTTTAATGAATAGTTTGCATGCTTATTTTGCTCCATTGTCTTGAGTATCCCTGGTGGATCAGGCACAAATTCAAATGTATACTAAACCATCTCATTACATTTTGGAAAGACCAGGTTTGTGTGTAATTCTGTGAGGTAAATTCTAAAGCTTTCCAAAAGCACCACTGCATAACCGTCTGCTACAAGGGGAGCAGGTTTTGACAGGCTAGAAATGCAAACATAATCCTACTGCAGTCATATATTTGAAAGATCTAAGCATACTCAGTGTGTAATGGATATTCAGTGATGCCTTAAATTTCACCTAGCAATCAATTAGCAGCAACTCAGTTAGTAGAGGTTTGTGGTTACCATCTTTACACTAGGTAGTTGTATCTTATCATAATCAAGACCTGTGCATAGATTTTATAGTTTCCTGTAAAAAGCTATTGATAATCACAAGTTTTCAGAACTGATAACAGAAATACATCTTCAAATGCAGGATAAAATCGATCATGGTGTCTCATTATTTTAGAACAGGGATTCATCATCACATGGAAACCTTCATGTTGTGTCCTACAAGACAAATAGCAACCTTAGAGGGAAGCAATTCCAGCTAGGAAAATGGCATCAGAGAAAAGGTTTAACTTTCTTCCCCACTGCCATGGTTCCAGTCAAATGGTACTCTTAGAAAGGCTATGATCAGTTCTGTCAGAACTGGCAATAAGATAAACAGTGTCAGCAAAGTAATTGTAAGAAAGGACTCTCAGAAATAGACATTTTCTCTTGTTTTTCAAAGAAACTATTTTAAAATTCCAAATTATGTGCAACTTCATCCCAGTGCTGGTATGGCTACTCTTTAGTAAAGAAGCAAACTGCAGAGCAAAAATATGCAGTAATTTATTAAAGAATTCATGTTTTGACTTTATATTTATCACTTCCAGAAGTTGGTTTTTTCACAATAACTGCCAGCTTTTTATAAGTCTTTTCTTTCAACAGATACAGCCATCATTATTGCAATTTTCATCTGTTCTCATCCATATTAATTTTTATATACTTTTTATCCATGCTGTTATTAGTATCAAAGTTACCTGGCTGAATTAAAGTTGAAAATGTGGCTTAAGGGAACACCACTCTATACAAATCAGTGACTGCAGTAACTACAAGCTAATTAAAAATTAAGAGATTAACAAACTTTGAACTTTTTTAATAATTCCACATTTCTCTTGTAATAGAGTATTTGCAAACAACAGCTACTATCCAATGTTAGTCCTACAAAGCATAGATCCATTGAAATAAATGAGACTTTAATATGTAGAGTTAACATTGGGTTGTACCCTACCCATTGGTTACTTTATAACCCAGTCAGAAGGGTTATAAGCTTGAAGGCATATCCACATGTTTAGTTTTTGGATATTTATTAACATTCTCATTATTTACTTTCAATACTTCCATTAACCATGCTATACTTTTTTACTAGTACATGAAAATACCTTTTAGAGAAACACCTTTATCAAGGTAAATTAATACACAACAGTGGTCTGAATGGGAATTTCTTCTGATCCCATTTTTATCATTTATTTTCAATATTTATATACCATTTGTCATCCTACTGTTTCCAGGTGTTGTAAAAAAATAGAATATATACATTCCAAATATACCAATATATTGTATACTTAATGGATCATTTGAAAGAGTAATCTGCATAACTTGTTGCAATAGTACAGTAAGCATGGAGAGAATTGGGTGGTGGCTGGATAGATTGTCAGGGTACCCAAGCAGGGTCAGTCAAAGAGTTGGGGCTGCATGTGTCAACTGTGCTACAGATTGTGCACCCCTAATCTACCTGAAACCATCAGAAAAGATTGTGAGGAATTTGAGTAAAATATCAGTATGTTGATAGCACCCAGTTGTATTTTTTCATTCAATCCACATGTGTGGCTAATGTTCTAAAGAATTTAAGTTCCATAATGGCCTGGGAGCAGAATAGCTGAAGGGCTGCCTTCTTCCATGTGTACTTGCCCTTGTATCAAGATCTTCATCAGAAGCCCTGCTCCAAGTGACCCTGCTATTTGAACTAAGGTGAGTGCCAATTACAGCTGGATTTTTCTGCTATGGCCCTGAACTCTGGTGTCACTTCCCTAAAGGATTTGTTTCTCTAGGGATTCCACCCCCCCCCCCACCCTTTCTCTCTCTCTCGTGGCAGGAGAAAATCATTTTATTTGGTCAAGGTTTTAGAAAAGGAGAAAATATCTTTTATCTTCTTCTATATTACCTGTAAGATTTTGTCTTAATGCTTGTGTGCTTATATTTTTTTTATTTTTTTAAAACAGTAAGCCATCTTGCATACATTTGGAAGAAATGTGGACTGAAAATATTTTATAGAATGAAAAGCTTTTGTGAGCCCATTCTTCATTTAGTTTTTAAATGTTCTTACAAGTTCAAGATACCTGGCAACCTCGGGTCTGCATCACAATACTAATTTTTATTCATTATCCTGTAGAAATTATACTTTCAAAAACATTGTTTTAAGTTCAGACACTGGAACCAGTATAATTACAAACTTTATTAAAGTGGACTACATATTTCCTCCCCTCCCACAACAAATGAAGTATGCAGTTATATGCATACCTACCTGGCAGTAAGCCCCACTGAAATATATTTTAGGAGTTGTCTTTTGCCCTGCCAAGAAAAAAAAAATACTCAAAACTTGAAATAATACTAAAACATTAAGTTTAAAAAAACCCTTTAATTTTTTAAAGTTCATTTCATGCATAGGATCAGGCTGCAAAGTTGTTAATGTTCCTGAAGGTGTTAATGTTCCTGAAGGTGGTGCTTAGTACCCTATCCTGGAAAAAGCTTCCTCTGCTAAATTACTATAAGCTTTGAATCCTCAAAGAATGCAAGCATGCCATAAAAGTTTATAAACACCAACATTTGTCAGTTTTGGCAATTTACTGTGCTTGGGGCAGAACTGCATTAGAGCAAATTGAAGTCAGCAAATACAACACTGTTTATTCTTCAAAACAGTAAGTCTGTGGAAAGCCTCTGTGAACAAAAAGAATCAGAGTAAGAATTCCCCTATTCTAACATATTTAACTGTGTTTTTAATTGCAGATTTCTAATGAGTAATTGGCAAGATGGCCACACTGTTAGCCAGCAGTCTCATTTGCAAACTAAACGGGAAGGGAGAAAGCAGGATCTATCTAAAGAGACCCTTAAATTAGTGGAAAGCAACTACATGTCATGCTTTAGAGTTGTCCCGGGAAGAATTAACAGACCAATTTGCAATGGTCACACAGAAGTTTGATATGTTCTCTAGTTAAGACTCAAGTATTATAGCCAGGCTGGAAGCAAACTGGCAAAGGACCAGAAATCCAATCTCATCCAAGTACACATGCCACAAATTTACTCTCAAAGGGACAACAGCTTATTGAGAAATCCATAACTGCTTTATTGAGCAAATGTCAGACATATTTTAAAACTGTCTAGCAGGCAAAACAGCTGGCAAATCTTTTCACATAATAGTACATTTGGGTCCAGAGGACTGTTCTGGCATCAACATGTAGTCTCTTTGGGCAGCTGTTAGCGTCCCAGGTGATGATGCTTGCCCTTAAACCAACACTCCAGATGAGGGATCTGAGAGTGCTGCCATCTTTATTATCCAGGATGCCCCAGAGTGACGCTACATCAAAGGCAATGTTGAAAATTAAGTTGGTAATGTTGAAAATTAAGTGCTGCTGCTACTGCATTTTGTTGCTGCTGCTACCAAGTAACCCATAGCACTAGAAAGCTCACTGACATGGAAATAGCCTACCAGAGGGTGTTTTGTTAAGGACGCCTATATATGTGCAGATGGTCCTGCAATGTAATTTACCAGATCTCTCACCATCCTGAACAGTTCTACTGGTAACACTTGGCAGACACAAATGCGGAAATGAACTGAAGGTCCTTCCCGGCTTAATGGCTGTGTGGGTAAATGCAGTTCCAGAAATATTCTGGTAACAGCTTATAAATTAATAGTGATTCAACAAATGCAATTCAAATTTCATCAGCACCTGTGTTCCATCAGCATTAGAATTCCAGATGACAATATTTGAAAATGAAATCTGTTGGCCCCCCTCACCCCAGCTATTTTATATTGACTGATGGAAAAACATAGCACAGTGAACCCCCCCCCCCCCCCGGCCATTCACTCCAGTGAACACCTATGGCAACATTTCACTGGAATTTGCCATTGTATAATATCAGCTTATATATATTCACAGCCCAATCTGATACATGAACACTCAAAGGTAAATTGCACTGAATTCAATAGAGTTCATTCCTATATAAGTCAGTAAAGGATTGCAGCCTCATCTTTGTTGCTGTTCTAACTCCCCATTTCCATCCTAATCACAACACTAGCATAAATGGTCCAGGAAGCCTTTTTTCCCCACTGCTCAAGAGAGGTTGTAAAGTCATGAATTTCCAAAAAGCAGCAATAATTTTTTTAAGTGTTTCATTTGGCACTTTCTAATGATTAAAGTAGAATTGCATTAAAAGACCAATCCTGCCTAATCATAGATATGATTCATTCCATTAAAATTTTCTGAGGTTTGGCACTTTGAAGAACACCACTTTAGTCATATTACTGTAAGCTGCTAATTTTATTGAAGGGAGTTTACTCTGATTTAATTATTTCTACCATCAGAAATGACATGCAGCTCAAACCAAAATGTCTATTCTAGATTACATGTTGTTCTTCAGAAACCAGATTGCTAGAGAAATGATAACCATTTGATAAGATTTAATATTAAAATTGTTAATTGTATTTCAGTAAACAGAAATACCTGTGATTGCACCACTATACCTGATAGATTCACATATGTGGTTATATTCAGGTTCTTCCTAACCTATGGAAGTGATATACACAATGCAGCAGTGGGGGAAGCACACATTTTACATACATATATCATTTAAGATTGTGAAAGTGGCTTAAATCCATGAGCTCTTGACTGATGAACCACATTGCTCAAATGAATAGACTATGCTAGTGAATTAAGAAAACATTCCCAAAAATGTATGAAATGGCCCTTGGAATTCTAGCTGACAGTCATAACGGTGACAATATTCAGTCCTCTCCCAAACCTTTCCTAGATTTAACACCTTTCTTAGATTTATATAAAGATCCTTCAATAACAGAAATTAAGAGAGCTATAAAGCTGGATATTTGATTATTATATTTTACCTCCACGTAAGAAAAAGAAAAGAAAGATGTGTGGTATGTGCTGTCAGGTCATCTCTGACTTATGGCAACACTATGAATTAAAACCCTCTAAAATGTGCTGTCCATGACAGCTTTGTCCAGCTCTTCCAAGTTTAAGGCTATGGCTTCCTTTATGGATTCAGTCCACCCCATATATGCCCTTCCGCCCCTTGAGATCAGCAACGGATGCCCATCTCCGGGGACCCTCTGTAAATGATATTAGGAGGGCGAGTACCCAGAGGAGAGCTTTCTCTGTGGTGGTGCCCCATCTATGGAATGCGCTCCCTAGAGAGGTCCGCCTGGCGCCGTCATTATTTGTTTTTCGGCGCCAGGCTAAGACCTTTTTATTTAAAACTTATTTTAATTGCTTAATTATTGAATTAATTAGGATTTTAAAATTAGCCAAGAATGCACCGGGGGTTTTAAAATGTTTTTTTTCTTTTAAATTGTTATATTACTATTATTTATGTATGTATTTATGTATTCTTTGTAAGCCACCCCAAGGCTTTGTTGCGATGGGGGCAGCATAGAAATGTTTTAAATAAATAAATAAATAAATTTGGTTTTCCCTCTCATCTTCTGCCTTCAACTTTCTCTAACATGGCTGTCTTCTCCAGTGAGTCTGGCCTTCTCATTATGTGTCTAAAGTATGACAGACTCAGTTTTGACATTGATGTGATCTAAGACCCACTTGTTTGTCTTTCTGTCAGTGGACCATTGTTTTGTTTTCCGTATTTGTTGACATATTTTTGTTAGGATTAGGATGTATTCATTGTCTGCTGCTTGGAGTAATTGATATCCTGTCTACTCCAGGTGCTTCATTCCTTGCAGATACATTCAGAGCAGCTTTTACTTGGCTTTCCAATATTGGACGCTCTTCAACAGATTCGTTCATCTCTTCTGTATAGTTCTTCTGTATATTCTTTCCGGTGTCTCTTTATTTTCTCCTGGTTAGATAGTATGTTCCCTTGCTTGTCTTTAGCATTCCTAATCTAGGTTTGAATTTACCTTTGATTTCTTATATCTTCTGGAAGATTTCTCTTGCTTTTATTCTTTTGTTACTCTCTTCTGTTTCTTTGCACTTATCATTGTAATAGTTCTTTTTGTTTCTCCATGAAAGGAACATAACCACTTTATATAATAACTAAATCCGTCTTACTGTATCCAAGATTGGACAATTCTGTCTAATAGGCAGACCAAACACCAAGAATGTAAATGGCCACCAGATAGTTACTTGCTAACGGTTTGTGTTGCCCCTAGATCTAGATATGGCACAAACCAGTATAAACCTTAGCAATATCTGTCATGCATAATAGTTTAATTCTTTGCTGTTTTTATATTGCTATTATTTTACACTGTTCTTCTAATTTTAGTGTTTGTATTATATGTTTTAATATATTGTACACAGCCCTGTAAGTAAATACATCAATAAATGTAGAATTACATGAACTATATTTGCTGGTATCTGTAATACATACTCAGTTCTGGGTGGAAGGAGAATGAATATATCAATCCTCCCTCTGCAAATAGTGGCAGGGATTGGTAAATGAGTCTGTATTAACTACTTAATGAAATAGAGTATGTGCTCATTGCATTTGCAGAAAACATAAAACTGGGAGTAAATGAAAACATTAACAAATGAGCATTGAATATGTTGATTAACACAAGATCCCTCATCTAAAAAGTATAATTCAATATTAATTCCAAATGCAAAAATCTACAAAGGAAACTTGGCATACCCATTTTTTAAAAAGTATTAAAGCTCCCTCTATACAAGATTGCAGGAAAACTAACTAAAATGTTGTAATGGGTAGTGTGTGTGCATGCACATAAGTATACAACTCAAAATCCTTTGAATTTACTATCATTTGTGTAATGATTTGTTAAGTTATCCCAGGCTAAATCAAGAAATAGTATATATATTCAGGCCTATATTTAATATACACCTCAATAATTAGAAATAAAACATATAACTGTAGCTTTGAATTACCTACATTCTTTCCCAACAATTGCATTCTATTTATCCTATATTTTAACATAATTCTTTTGATCCAGTTTTTTGCTTTATGCTTCTTTAATCTTTTTTTAGTCAGGATATTTTATGCTGGTATTTTTAGAACTTTACAAACAATCACATTGGAAAAGTTTTATTTTTATTTTTTTATTTTTTTCCAGTTGCAAATACTGAATGCAGCTGCAAATATTGTGTATGGATTTGTTTGCCAGGGTTACAGTTTTGCCTTAACTGATTCAAAAGAACAGACTCTATTCCTGAAATAGCTGATCTATAAATATATCTTTACTTACCCAGCTGTACAAATTAAATGTTTCTCCTTCAATCTCAAAAGAAAGATTACTCACTTTTTTGGGAAAATGTGGTTCATCTTGTCTTGGGTGCTTACGCCATGTGAAATCATTTCCTGTTACCAGTATTTGAAGCTGTAAGAGGAATTTGCTGATGTGCTTCTTCCTTTCCCCATCTGTGATGTGACATTTTCATATGGTTTCCATCCCTTCCTTTTCCAAGTCCTTTGTTCCAATAGATAACTTTCCTGTTGACCTCCTACTTATAGGCTGTCCTCTGAAATACTAGTGCTCAGGACCATCTTAATACTGTTCCTGTCAGTTAAAATGTTGCAGACCCAGAAACAGATCATTAACCCAAACCCACAATTAGATGTTGTGCTAATGAAGAAGCTGATAATAGCTCAGTATAACTTGGCACAAGGAATAAGTAGCAGCCAATATAACTGAAGTAGGCAGTATACACAATAAGAAATTCAACAGTCATCTGCAATTGATAAGAAGAAACTATGCACATATTTCATTCCCTGTGCCTGATATATACATATACACATATGAAGGGAAGTGCTAATAAATATATGGTCAGTTTAATCTCATTTAGTGCCAATAATAATATTCCAGGTTTTGGAGGGCACGTGGGAAAGCCATTTTCAATGGATGTGGGTCTATTTTCTCTTCAATGTTGCCACCAATGGCTATTATTCGTCTTATTTCTCAAAACTGTTTTCTTGACAGGCAGAGACACAGTGAGCAAGTAGGAATCAGCATCTACTGCTCCTTCTCCCCACCATCTTTACCTGGGCCAAAGCAAGAGGCAATTGAACAGACTGCAGTAGTGAAGAGCAGAATCATGTCCAGGAGACTCTTGTCAGTGGACCAACCATGCCTGCCCTTAATAACAGCTCTGTATGCCAACACACCCACCAGAAGTTTAAAGTGTTTGCTTTATGAACTCTGAGAAATTATAGAAGTCTTGGAAGCTGCCTTATACCATGCCAGATCATTTGTACTTGCTCTGCTGTCACTTCAGCTAATTACAACAGGGTTAACTTTACATTAGACTGAGAAAGATTTGTTTCAATTTTGTTCCAGATAGGCTAGTTTTGCATATTGTAGGAAATGCTTGAGTCTGAAATACTTACTTCTAAATCCTATTTAGGAACTAAATAGTCAGGAACTACAGTCAGGGGTCTAAATATGGAAGGATCCACCAAAAGTAATGAGATGTCATATTGTCAAATTAGAATATTCTATCATGATATGTATACTTTGAATGATAGTCAACATTTCACACTCTTTCAATAATACCATTTTTTAAAAGATACAACCAGATACATCAAATACCTGATTCAGCCAGTTAAGACCTTTTAAGTTCTACTGATAAGAATGTTAAGAGCCTGTTAACACTTTAAAATTAAAACTACAATCCTATGCCAGTTTAGACAGAATCATAGCTAGCTGGGGGACACTGGGAGTTTCTAGGCTTTTTTCTCTCTAAACAAAGGATTATGCAGGTTTAGTTATTACTTTTGGCCAAATTATTTCTCAAGGAATAAAAGGCTTTACTGTAGAAATCTGATTTTTACAGTAAATCACTCTGAAGCCTTTAATACATATTTTTGTTTTATGAGCTTTAATTAGACTGCTACACATTTCTAGTCAACACAAATCTTTATTTTAATGTCACATCCTGCCTCTTTTTCATGTGACATAAAATGTGTGCCCCAACAGTGCAACAGGTGAAATGCTACAGGAATAACAAATTAGCACAGACCCTTACAGCAGCCTTTTATAGACACTGATTATTTCACAGTTGCATACTCATTTCAACAATGGCAAAAAAATATTTTTAAAAAGAAATATTTTGGAATAATATCTGCACCAAATGCACAATGTCTTTAAGAATTCAAACACAGCCTTTGACAATCCTCTAAACTATTACTTCACTACAGCAACAATGTGTTTCTTCTTCTCTGACACAAGTGGTACAGTTCCAGGCTTGCTGTGTTTCCGGCGATTCAGTTCCCTAGAAGAAGAAACGTCAACTTTTAGATTTAATATGTTTTACTATTTATGGCTAAAAACAACTATTATTCTACTGTTGCTAAAAAATCACATAAAGTACTGATAATGACTCCTTATCTTTGGAAGATCAGAAATGTGATGCCCTTCTTAAAAGAAAATATAGGATAGAAATGTGGCTGCTTTCAAGACAACACATTAAATTTCAGTGGCTGTCCCCTACCTTTGGAACAGGCTCCCCAGAGAAGTTTGCTTGGTGCCAACTCTGCTTCCATTTCAGTGCCAGGCAAAAAAAATCTCTTCTCCACCCATTTTAATAATTGATTTTAATAATGCATTTTAGATGTTTATTAGTTTTACTGCAATTTTAGTAAAATTGGTTGTTCATCTCAACTAGACATGTTTTTGAATGATCTTGATTAAATTATTACCAATTTCTTATTCATATTTAATTACGGTTTTAATTGTCTAGTTGTAATTTTTCTTGGGTATACCACCTAGAGAATCTATCTACACTACTCGGCAGAATTTAAAATAAAAACAGAAATCAAAAAAACAGATTTGTAGTATGCTCCTACTGTGTTCTACTATCTAGAAACATGTTGAAAGAGAAGGGCCTTCTCTTTCTTTTCTGTAGCCTTTGAGAATAAGGAATCACTGTCATCAATTTGGCCTGCCTTTTCTACCCTACTGACTCAGGCAATTCAATTGCTTAATTCAGCAAATCAATATTATTACAGAATCAAGGCTGGAAATGACCCAATGTGTTATCCAGTCCAATATCCTGTCCTTAAAAGAATATCCAATAAATAAAGCTTCCCAATAAGGCTGTCATCCAGAATCTTTTTTTTTTTTTTTTGGTGAACTTTAACAAAGAAAATTCTGCGCACTGTCTAGGTAGTTCTTCCCAATACTGAACCACTTTTAAAGCTACCATATTTCCTCTAGATCTATTCTGAAGTGCAGACGGTCACCTAAAAGCATGCTCAACATAGTATGCAGTTTAACCAAATAAAATGGGAAGTATACTTTCGCCGACGAGCTTCTCTCATGATGCGCTGCTCTTTGGCTTGACTATAGATGGTCTTTGGTAAGTGGCGATGGCGATTTATACGCTTGATCTGAGGATGATGCTGAAATTTCTCTTTCAGTTTTTGATTGTAGTTCATAGCTGCTTTCTCTCGGGGGGCAAGCTAAGGAAAGAGATATCAATGATAAAACTATATAGATTATTACAAAAGTTGTATTCCATAAAGCAAGCCAGAACAATTTGAGAGGTGTGAGATTTCCTATCAAGTCTTGCTAATAACTATGCACTACTGAGTATAGGACTCTAGCTGCAAGAACTCAAAGAACATACAGAGTTGTTTCAGCCTTGTTATTTAAACAAGATTTAACAATGTTCCACCATTAGTTGACATTTAGAGGATAGAAATGCCAGTAGTCCTAAACAGTGACATGATATTTTCCTGGCTTGTTTTACCAAGGCATCCCATAATACATTGTTTAGTCAGCAATATGTTCTCGACATTGCTGCTGTGCAAATTGTCAATGCAATCCAAATTAAAAGGCTTTCATTTTAATTAAAGGCAATTACTTTTAAAAATTATTGCTGACAGAACCCCACTTTCTACAGACAAAAAACAATACTGAAAGTTTTACACAGGTGAATGAAAACATAATTGTGGGGCAGAGTGGAGAGCCTCCAATATAAGCATCCAATGGAGAGCAAGAAGACCCAAAGAAGCAATATTGCAATGTAGGTCCTCTGAGGTCCACCCTCCAACAATTTACTTCCAAAACAAATTAACCAGGCATCCTCACTTTTTTCTTTTCAATGTCACCTGAAAATGTTTTTATTTCACAACTATTTCAAGTTGGTTCTGTAATGGTTGATTCGTTGCTGCTGGGTTGAGAGCTTTTAGTTGTCAGGTGATATTTACAGACTGATTGTCTTAAATAGTTTTATTATCAATTGATTGCTTAATTTTATCGGTAGCTTTACTTTTGTTGTATTTTCTTACTGTTTAAACTGAATTATTTTAATCTGCTGTTTTGTTTTATCATAGTAAGGCATCCAGAATCTGAAATATGCTATGGCCCCCCCAGATAGTGTCTAAGGGGCCACAGGCTCATATCCTAAACTAAGGCAATATTTTTAACAAAATATATCCAGAAGTGGCACAAATTAATAGAAGCCAAGGATTAGGTACAAGCTGTATCTGATATTCACATTATGTTTAGGGAGTCATAATACCATGAATATTATGATATGTACATACATTCATACACATACAGTTTTCTATGTAGAAGTCAACTTCACAATCAAAATGTTATATGCTTGGGCAAAAATATTGGCATTAAAACGACAGCAAGGTCAGCCATCTTCTAACTAGGAAATTGACAATATAGAGAAAGGAGAATGATGTATTGCAGGTATCACTTATAACTGACTTCACAGGTCTCTAAAAAGCACCTCGAAGCTCATTGCGTGACTTTAGGCCAGTCATGAACTCTCAGTTGAACGTACCTTACAGGTTTGATATGAGGCTAAAATGCAGAGGAAGAAGAATTGGTAGGCACATTGGGTTCCTTGCAAAAGGAGAAAAGGTAGCATATAAATGTAATTGATAACTAAGTGCCCACAGAATGTTCTGCATAAGAGATGGTGGAACCCATACCTTCCCTGTCCTGAATAAACAGATATTACCACCTTTCTGTCATATCTCAGAGTGAAAAGAAGGGGCATCTTACTGAGGAGCTGCAAGGTGGTGTGTCCCTCTGTTACTTCTGGGACTATGATCAAATGATGACAAATTACTGCACACTAATTTTTCAATTAAAAAACCCTGCTTTTGCAAAATTTGCATTACACAGACGAGTACAAATACTGGCCTGGTACTCCTGTTGCTGTAAGACAACTAGACTTCATGTATGTCTACAACAGTTAAGCAGAGTATCATAGGCTTAATTGTCAGTGGATCGTAGACAGGGTAAATCCGTCTGGCTCCTGCAGAGATGCTGTTCTTGCTTGAGTGTTCTACTGATTTTATGTAATGAGTGCAATGCCAAATACATTAATGAGGTAAAAGAAACATGAATGTCAGAACTGATGAATACTTGGGCAGCCACAAAGTACAGCCTACCAAATCAAATAAGCAGTCATCTATGAAAGTCACAACGTAAGCAGTATATTGAGGTCTAATTCAAATGTTGAGGTAAATGCTACAGAGTGTGCCTAACAAAGAAGAATTCTGATCTAGATCAGCCTTGCCCAACTTGGAGCACAGGGAATGTGGGAATTAGTCTTGACTAACTTAAGTCCCAGTGGTTACTATGGGTTTAAATAAAGTATGAATCCAGTGCAATGTTATTTTAATTTGGTCTGCAGGATGCTCTGCACAGATTCTTGAATACTTTTCTTTAGAAGCTTAACATTTTGCAGTATTGCATAAGCCTGAAGCTGAATAATATGTGCTACTATTTGGAAGGGCATTTAGCATAATAACCACTTCTGGCCCTTCAGTCTCCAGTGCTTCTAAAAACAACTGGATTTCTGTGCAATTCAATAGAATATGGCAAAAACCTCAGATTGGTCAATATTGATTCAACCTAGAAATGCAAATGGTGCTTTTAGTGTTGAGTGAACCCACACACACACATTCATCATCTAAATCCATGGGTCCAAAGTATTGTCTAATCTCCTATGGACACAAAAAAGAATCAGGAGGAAAATCTAACATGAGATTAAGCATTATAAATTACAAACTAAGGCGTGTATTGTATTTATTATAATGCGCTTCCCACAGGATTCAAGGATAAGTAAATCATAGCTTATGCTAGGATCCAAGAAATGCCATATATCAGGAATGGGGAATTCTACCAAGCAGGTCAGTGGAAGCTCTCTGCTCCCTCTGAAGGCTCCTCCCTAAGGTTCACCCCCTTTAGAGGTTACCAAGGGCTCTAAGAGGAAGATGGAGAAGAATCACCAGTGTTCTCTCCATGCACAGGTTAAAAAGAGCTAACACTGGACAGGTCCAGGAGAATCAACAGCTGCACTCCCCCTGGCAAAGGTCATCCCACAGGTCTTACCTTCTAAGAGCTAAGAGCTTCCCCAATTGAGGAAATGGCTGGAAGAGCCACTTTGGTTGCCAATGGCCTTCTCCACCTCAGGAAAGCCAACATACAGAAAAGCTGGGCATGAAGGTGACTGCTGCCCTGCACCCAGGTTTCCTTGGGCTAAGGAAAGCATGGGTGCAGCAAAGGTAAGCTAACTTGGTCTCCCCAATAGGGTAGGTGAAGAAACCCTGGCCTAAGAAGTATCCACCCTCTGTCCTACCCAGGGTAACTTTGCAGTATGCTGGCTTTCTCCTGTCAGGAAAAGTCCACATCCAGTGAAACTGGAGCCATAGCTGGAGTGTTGGCTGGAGGAGCTCTGTCCCATTTTGACCAGGGAACAAATGATATTGGGGCTTTGTCCATGCCTCCAATGCCATTCATCCTTCAGAAAGAAATCTCCCCCTAATAATTTAGGATGCCCATACATGAAATGTTCTACTGTTTTATACTAAAAATGACCTCTACTCTGCAATATATTCAGTTCTTAAATTCTAAGTATCAGGCTGCAAGTGTCCAGAGTTTCCATAAGCACTATTCTGAGATCTGCAGGAGAGTCCCTTCTCCGGGAACCCTCCATGAAAGAAATTAGGAGAGTAAGTACCCGGAGGAGGGCTTTCTCTGCGGTGGCGCCCAACCTATGGAATTCACTCCCCAAAGAGGTCCGCCTGGCACCGTCGTTACTGGTTTTTCGGCGCCAGGTCAAGACCTTTTTATTTAAACATCATTTCAATTGTTAAAACATATGATCTGGCCAGGGCAACTTCTTCTTCCTTCTCTTTCTCCTCCTATATTTTTATTTTATACTGATAATTTTAATTTTATATTTGTAAATCAATGTATTTTTTGTATTTTTGTATTTAATGGTACTTTATTATGTACTATTGTATTTCAATGTATTTTATCATGTTGTAAGCCGCCCCGAGGTTTCGGCAAGGGGCGGCATAGAAATGTTATAATAATAATAATAATAATAATAATAATAATAATAATAATAATATTCTAGGAATAGAACATGATGGGCAACCATTACAATTAGAAATACTCTTTTTTCAGTCACTACCACAGCTTATGGGAAATTCTTGAAACTTACATGGTAGTTCAGTGAATATTTACTCACACCGCTAATGGGATTCCTAATCAACAATGAGGTTCAGATGCCACACCACTGCATGTTATGGGTTATTTAACCCATGAAAAGCTGTACTGTCTGTGAATGACCACATTTCCTATGCACCTAACACTTGGGGGCTATGTTGTATGAAGCTGCCAGGCAGCATAGGTCATATGAAGGTTAAACTTGCTTAACCCTCACATTACTCACACTAGGTTCACCCAACAAGCCCCCCCCCCCCGAGTGGAGGCTGCATATTCAAAGTGGTGGTTTGAAGCACCTCAGTCTCACCATAGGTAAATGACCCACATGAACATCCCATTTTAATATGAACATCCCAGTATGTAAAGATGCACAGTCTTAGCTTTCATGTAAATTAGCCTTGGTTAGTATTTTTGCATGAATACCAACAGAACCAGAAAGAAATGTATCCCTTGTTTCTAAGAAGAAATATTCTGCAATACATGTGGGCAACATGAACAAAAAGTTCAACGTATGTTCCATAAGTTTCCATTCCATTTAGGATAAGTTAGCTTTTTCAGGAGACAGATAATTGTGGGAAACGTAATCTAAACTGGTCTCTTTTCTTAGTATCCTACACCTCATTACATTGCTTTGAATGTTCTGAGCAATTTATCTGTAAATGGTCTTGTTCAGTGCCTTTGCATTAGTACTCAGACCTGCAAACAAATATTAATTTGAATCCATTAAAATCCATTAATTGTACATTTAATTCCTTCTAGCTTTATACACAATACTAAAGGGATGTATGCCAATATGTACCCTATTGCATTTAGCAGCGGCAGATTTCATGGAGGCAAAAGGCATAATAGGGCCTAACACCTGCACAATGCTTCTGTTCCCCAAGATTTCCTGGGGCCAAAGGGTCCTATGACAACAGCAATTCTCAGGCCTTCTACGAATGATTCATTAGAACTGGCCAGCAGATACACCCAGTAGGAAAGAAGAGAGACCAATTTGAGGATGGAAGTCTCCTGCCCTCAAGTTTTACATTTCATGGGTCCCCTCAGTTGCCTGTGCATGGAGAGCTCATAGGGAAAATTCTTGCCCTCCCTTTGCTTCAGCCTGTTCTAGCAAACTCAAATCCCTTCTGCTGCACAGCTTTCTCTACAATGTTTCACAAAGCTCTTTGTCTGTCTCCTAATTTCTGTACACTTCTGTTTTCATAAGTAACAGCACAGAAAAATCCAATACACAGTTCTATACACTGTGGAATTAAACATGTTGCCAAGTAATGAAACACTGTGTGTACTATGTATGAAGATACTGAGAAAGGTACAACAGCTTACTACAGTATAGTACAGTATAGAAAAACTACAAGCAAATATATCAAGGAGTTTAAGGTTCTTTGCAACGATTGGAAGAGGAACAGAGAATCAGGAAGAGTATTTGAAAAAGCATTTTGTGCACAAGATGGAGGATAATATCAGGACTAATAATATGAAGAATATCAATAGCGAGAAGTAATTTGTCATCTCTGAAAAAGCTAGAACATGGAACCATCTAATGAAATAAATGTTTAGAATAAGTAGCCATATAATGTATGAGTTCCTTTCCAGCAGATGTAGTAACATGCATTTCACAAACACCCCGCAGCCCACACATGCATTCACCAATTAAACTAATTTGTGGAGATTAGACCTACCATTTAACTTTATACCTCTGAAACGGTACACCTCGGAGACAAATAGGAAATGGTGATTTCCAATATGTCCTACTTTTAAATAGTTCTCTGCACAGTCTGCCTCTGACCTTCCCAGCAGCATCTAATGATGAACTATTAATGTGAAAGGTAGATGTCTGGATCTGCCTTTTTTGCCCTGTAATAGCAGCATCCAATATGGGTTCTTGCAATATGGCCACACTAACTATTACACTGGGATAAATCTTACAAAAGCCACCATGACGGCGATATGAAGAACGTGAAGAAGAAGAAAAGTCAAACTAGCATACACCGTCTGTGTTAAGACATCAAGCTAAACCAGCTTTCTTAGTAACTCTAATCCAAAGCATGCCAAGAGCACTGGAGTGGTGGGGTCAGACTTGGATGAGCTTCAGTCTTGAATGCTGCCACCATCCAGGGCAGCTGCAAACTCTAAACTATGTTTAATCTTAACTATGGTTAGTGGAAGCTAACCTGCTTCAAACACTATGGTTTGAATGTGCCTTGTTTTCACTAGCCATAGCTAAGATTTGAAAAAAATATTTTGTGTTTGGAAAATACAGTAAACTGTGGTTAAGGTAAAAGTGAATGCCCTTGCTCAGAACTGCAATGGAGGAAAAGAGGAAACATGTCCAAATAAGGCTAAACTTGATATAGTGGTAAAAAAATTCTAATACTAAAGAAATAAAATCAAGACAAATTGATTGCAATGAATTATTATTTTCAAGCAACAAATTATAAGAGATCAATATTTATAAAGAAGTTAATCAAGGCTTTTTCTGCTTTGCCAAATTTGATTGTTTTAAAACTATAGAGTCAGTCTAACATTACTTACCACACCCAGCTTTTCAGAAGCATTAGCTTTCCACAAGCGAATATTCATTTCATCAGAGCCACACAAGATATATTTGTTGTCAGATGTCCATTTGACAGTGATAACATGCTGCATTCGCTTTGTATGATAGACCTCTCTAAAAACAACAACAAATTTTAATTTTTTCTTCATGAACCTTCTTTCATTTGGTTATGTACTATTTTATTACTGCAACAAATTAAAACGTATGTTTTAGGGAATACAGCAAATAATATACAGTACCACTATAGCACTACAAAGAAATTACTTGGATATAAAGGCACAAGAAGTTTATCTGATGCACTTATGGAACCCCCTTTTCAAAAATATTTTTATTCCCAGTCAAACATCTTGAATGCCTATTCCCATGAAGGTTCACAGTGAATTTCCATCAGGCTAGATTACCTTTCACCTATGCTTTCGTGAACTGAGTTGGCTATGTAATTGCCAATACTAGGTTCTCAGCTTAATACAGATCAGCATTTGACATTGAGTCAATCAGATGCCTCAATTGATTTGAGTTATTCCAGATACTTCCACAGGAGTGGCATAGGTTTATATTAGCTGTCAATCTAATCCTAAATTATACTTTGACAACACAATCCTATATGTATCTATTTAGATGTAAGTCCAAAATGAGCTTAATGGGGTATCGTCATGAGTGGGTATAAACTGCAGCCTTATTTTTTATTTGCCACTCACTGGTTACATTGGCACTCATTCATATGAATTAATTGCAGTCCTTTAAGTGTGCTGGGGTATGGGGTGATCCAGGGGTAGAAATGATGTGTATGTCAAAGGGCAGTGATTTGGGACAGAAAAAAAATTGGGGTGGGAAGTTGGCTGGCAAGGGGGAAATAAATAATTACAATTAATTCAACAAGAATTGATAGAAACAAATAATTTGGGGAAACTGTTTTTGGAATTATTTCAAGAAATAATTTCATTTTAGAAGAATGCAATAAGGCATGATCTGGATATATTAAATAATATGAAGTGGTGATCTGTTGGAGCAAAAAACTATGGTTTCAAGGGGGCAGTTTTATATTTTGGTCCTCAGACCCACCAACTTTGTCTTATACTTAAGTTCTTAGGTGCATAATTTGTCTCTCAGTCTCACGAGTCTGAGATCTGAATGAGGGCTGCTCTGTCCCACCATGAAAACCATTTTGTGGCAACAGTCATCACTTTCTCAACCTTCCAGTTGTGTCCACTGGCTCAAAAATGATGGGGACCTCTGATTTAGAATGAAGACACCCTTTCATTATCCTAACATTGAAATACATGGCATTTGTACTGGCTGTTTATTCATATAAGGATTTTGTTGGTGCCAGTTTTGTCAAATACAATTTTAAATGTTCCAAAATTAGAACTTCGTACTATTGTTATGAAAACAAAATCATTGTATACAAATTTAGCCATTATCCCCTTCTTTTAGCTGTTCAAATTCTCTTTACCAATACTGCCTTTTGCTCTTGTAATAGGGCTTAAAAATCATTCACAGACTAGAGCAATACAATAGCATATGGGTGAATAACTTGACTCTCATTTAATCACACAAACATCTACCTCATTTGCCAAGGGCTTTTAATGAAGTTAATAAACAGCATATATCTTATTTCTCATGTCTTCTCAAGTTTCACATTCAGGATTCAATTAGAAACAAAATAAGCTGTAGCTTCAGAGCTCTTGGAACTATGACACAAGCCAATTTGGAGAAGGGAGCATTCCTATGGCCCCCCAGACATCACATTTCCAGATCTGAGGTCAGACACACATTTTTTCCTCTCCTCTGGAAAAACTCGCCTCAAAACCTGCAGCTGCTGCCAAGCAGTGTCAGCAGTAGTGGGCTAGATGCATCAGTTGTGTGTTCCTGTATAATACAACTTCCAATGTTCTGGTGACATGCAAGTGCAAAAATTTACTGGGTAAACATAAATCCTTAGGTGTTCTGAAGTAGCTCTTTGGATTCTGTCTAAAGCAAGTATGCAATAATATTAAAGGTATAAACTGAACAAAGTAAACTGTTTTAGAAGAATTTCATTTGTACAATGCAATATAAATTAAGAAATAGTCAAAAAGTGAATACTGGACAACTTAACAAAAAAAATTAAAATTCATTAATTCATTAAAAACATTCAAAAATTAACTAATGATTTAAAACATGCAAGCAAGAATGATATACTATATTGAATAAGTTAAAAAGAACACTTAAGCTTGGAAGCTGAGAAGGATGGGTGACAAGAGAGGCTTAATTGTAAAATCACTGACCTGCTGTGCCCTTTGTCTACAGGAAAAATACGAATAGATTTATCAAAGCTGGCAGACACAAATTCTTTCCCAGTAGGGGAGTAATCCACATCAAGGACTGCAGACACATGATCCATGTGAACTATTAAAGGCTTGTCAAGAAACCTCATATCAAAAGTATACAAGCTACAAGAGAAGGAGAATAAAGACATTTCTCTCAGTTCCATTATATTTGATAGTTCAAGTACTGTAGTAAAGGCATGACCCCAGGTGGATAAAGTCTGACATAATCAAATATATTTCAAGTATCTAGTATTTTTCCTACTTAGTTAACATATTAAGAGCACAGTCATATTGACTGTATTGCTGCTGCTCAGATGCTCCTGAGATTCTGACCTAAGAAAGCCGGTTAGTGCAGAACTTTCTATACCAGCTACAGGAAAGATGGGTCTGGATAAGATCCCCAACCTCCACATTCAAGGCTTGAGCACTTCCTCTGACCTTGGAAGGGTTTTACAAGCAATCCTATGATTCCTGGAATGCTCACCCAGGAACCACAGGATTGTTCTCTCAGAGCTGCAACCATTCATTTGATTAAAAACACCTAACCTCCATGTTTTGCTGGCATCTTGGGAAGCAGCTGTGTCATTCATTTTTAAGCAGCATGTGTGCATTCAAGCCAGTACACAGCTTCATCACTTTCAGGGGGTCAATTGCCATTAAGAGTCTACTTCAGTGAACTGGCACTTTGTTCCTAACACATTAAATACAAGTTAGGTCTCATCAGTCCAAAGAAACTTACTTCTCAGTGGGTGGACTGGGGATCATAAGCTAACGCATCTTAAAATCCAGGTATTTTAGTTTAACTAGATTTTGGATTGAGCCATGACAAATGACCACTGAGGGAAAAAAAACCTTGTTTAACTAAAAAAAAACACATTGATCAGAAAAGGTGTCTCATATATGAAACCCTGAGGGTCTTAATTTCCACTGAAATTCAAGTAGCATTAAATACATGAGAAAATGCATGAGCTTTGATAAACATAGGATCATACTTTATGAAACACTTTATGGTTTACAAACATTAAAAAGAAAAAAAATGCAGTGAGACATTTAGTCATGTGGAGCAATATGCCAGTTAATAAATAACAGGATCAAAGAACTGTATAAAGAATAGCCATAATGATAAACAGCATAAGGCAAGAAGACTTAGTACTTGCACCTCTCAATCAAAATCCTATGTTGTATAGCCGCCAAGAGGGCCAGGATATGCAATCTGGAATAAAACCACCTTAGAAATGTTGTCGGATTACACTACAATACCTGCCATGGCCCCTTTCAGATTAGATTGCTATAATACACACTATGTAGGATTGCCTTTGAACAGTATTCAGAAATTTCATCTGACATGTACCAATGGACTACTGAATGAGCCAATTTTGCGGATCAGTATTTTATTTGTAAATGGTGATATCTATTTTAATTTATGATTGAGTCCACAAAGAAGGAAAAACAGGGTAAAATACATTAAATAAATGTTCACTGAACTAAACAGAATAGCTCTTTGGATTTCAGTTAAACTTTAAAATCCAACAGCCTTCTTGTGACTTTAATGAAATCATTTTCTTAGTCAAAACTTAACAAATGCAAACATCCTAAATGGATCTAAACAGAGAGCAGACAAGACTAAAATGATTCTTACTTGTAGTCCTCATTTGCAGCAGTGAAAATAAAAGCTTCCATGGGGTTCCAACAAAGTGTATTTGTTCGCATATCCAAGATAACCTTAGAAATTTTTAATATTGGGAAAAAGAATAAAATATAAAGTTTTCAAGCATTTATTGCACAATTTATAAAAGTTACACAAATGTGTTAGCAATTTTCACAAAATAGCAATAAAGAGAACAGAACATGCTGGCAATGGGATCAAGGATTTCCTATTCCAGAAAAATAGCGCCAGAGAGGTAAAAAGATGCACCCAAACTCAGTACAAAACTGTGGTAGAGGTGCGTGCCAACGCAAAAATTCAGAGCAGCACCACCATCACCTAAAATACACTCAGAACAGAGGGACAGGATATCATATCTATCCAATGGATCCTTGTTCACAGCTTCTCAAAGAATACACTTCTTATGACATGTATCTGGACATGTATCTGGGTAAGGTTTGCCTTCCAAATATATTTGAATATACTAGGTTGCAGAAGGCTGCTGTACAACAATCGGAAGAACGTTGCACGTAAATATACATCACAATCCTTCCTGAAAAAGCAACTTCCTGATCATTACACATTTGTTTTTTTCCAGAAGCAATAGATCAAGTGACACCTATTCTTATATAATATCCATCAGTAGTGTTGCATCTTTACTGCACTGTGCTCAGAATTCCAGAAATGGAGCCGCCTCTGTTATTTAGGGTAGGCTCGTATATAAGATACATATTTTGAAATTACATTACTTGTTTTAAAAGTGGGCCTGGAACGTGCTGGCAGAAATTTTCTTTGCTGCTCAGGAATTTTGCAACAAGGCTTGAAAAATGCCAGATGGCAAGAAAGAGAGACTGACCTGATCCTCTTGCTGAAGGGATAAAACTGACAACTTACTCTAGCCAGACTCCTACTTGGCAGAAGGCTGATTAGTTGAAAAGTATTAAGTAGTCCATATGTTATATGGTCCCAGCTGAAAGGGAGCTTCAGCAATACTAGTGACAGCTGGAAGATATTGTAAGTCTGTTACCCTCAGTCAATGAATACCTTTCACCTTTCCTGAACCTTGAAGAGCCTTCTAATTTTTCATTCTTGAAGACAATTATTTGCACATAATAATCTTGTACTACTATTTGTCAAACAATTGCAGTCATGCTACTGAATTAGAGAAACAGAATTTTTGTTACATAATGTAAGTGATTCTAATAGACAGGCAATTTTTATATGGAACTCAAGCTGTACCTATTAAAAATAATGAATATTTTGGGAAAAAGGAAAAACATGCATTTCACATAGCTTTTAAAATCTGCCTACAAGCACAATGTCTATACAAGACATAAATTATAAAGGAGAAAAGTGTTAAAAAACTGTACAAGTCAGTGTCCATGGTTTCTTCTTGCATGTCCATTAGCAGGGGTGGTCATCACATGGCCACTACCAAATTTGCCAACAAAATTTGGCACTGTAGCAGTAAAAAGGGGAAATTTTCCCCTTATTTTCAGTGCAACAAACCACAGTTTACCACTGAAATCACCTACTTTTTCCTTCAAAATCATCTCCTTCAGGCCAAGAGGGGGGAAATGGCCCCAAGACTCCTAAAATATGCCCACACTGATCTAAAATACATTTTTTACATTATATATGTCCCATGTATTTCTAAATTAAAAGAGTCTAAGCATGTGCCACTACTTATTTTATTTATTAGTACTTGTTGTTGTTAGTTGCGAAGTCGTGTCCGACCCATCGCAACCCCATGGACATTCCTCCAGGCCTTCCTGTCCTCCACCATCCCCTGGAGTCCACTCAAGCTCACACCAACTGCTTCAGTGACTCCATCTAGCCTCCTCATCCTCTGCTGTCCCCTTCTTCTTTTGCCATCTATTGTTCCCAGCATTAGGCTCTTCTCCGGAGAGTCTTTCCTTCTCATTAAGTGGCCAAAGTATTTGAGTTTCATCTTCAGGATCTGGCCTTCTAAAGAGCAGTCAGGGTTGATCTCCTCTAGGACTGACCGGTTTGATCACCTTGCAGTCCAAGGGACTTGCAGGAGTCTCCTCCAGCACCACAATTCAAAGGCCTAAATCCTTCGGCCCTCAGCCTTCTTTATGGTCCAGCTTTCACAGCCATACATTGCAACTGGGAAAACCACAGCCTTGACTATACGCACTTTTGTTGGCAGGGTGATGTCTCTGCTTTTTAGTATGCTATCTAGATTTGCCATAGCCTTCCTCCCCAGGAGCAAGCGTCTTTTAATTTCTTGGCTGCAGTCCCCATCTGCGGTGATCTTGGAGCCCAGGAAAATAAAATCTGTCACTATCTCCATTTCTTCCCCATCTATTTGCTTGGAAGTGAGAGGACCGGATGCCATGACCTTAGTTTTCTTAATGTTGAGTTTCAAGCCAACTTTTGTGCTCTTCTCCTTCACCCGCATCAAGAGGCTCTTTAGTTCCTCTTCACTTTCTGCCATGAGAGTGGTATAATCTGCGTATCTGATATTGTTGATATTTCTGCCAGCAATCTTAATTACAACTGGTTATTCATCTAGCCCCGCCTTTCTCATGATGTGCTCTGCATATAAGTTAAATAGGCAGAGCGACAGTATACAGCCTTGCCGAACTCCTTTCTCAATTTTGAACCAATCAGTGGTTCCGTGTCCAGTTCCCACTGTTGCTTCTTGACCCGCATATAGGTTTCTCAAGAGACAAATAAGATGGTCAGGTACTCCCATCTCTTTAAGAACTTGCCACAATTTGTTGTGATCCGCACAATCAAAGGCTTTAGCTTAGTCAATGAAGCAGAGGTAGATGTTTTTCTGGAACTCCCTAGCTTTCTCCATGATCCAGCATATGTTGGCAATTTGATTTCTAGTTCCTCTCCCTCTTTGAAATCCTGCCTGTACTTCTGGTAGTACTATAGCAAATACAAAAATACAATTGTAGCAAATACAAAAGCAGAACTTAACGGACAACTTCCCTCACAAGGTTAAAAAGTGTGTACATGGTTCACACATGTACATATACACACTACACATGAATTTGTACAAAACATACAGTACCTTCTTCAGCGCAGTTGACTGTCTCATGTCATATAGCACAATATTCCTGTCCGAAGCACAGCTTCCCAAAAGGTACATCTGAAAATTGGTTGTACAGTCAACTGTTTTGTAAATACCATTTAGAATACTTAAACAAAAGTCACAGGTGCAGAGAACAGGCACAATATGTTCAAGAGCTGTTTTAGCCAGCATTCATATGTTTCTAACAGTATTTTCTAGAAGTGTGTATATGCAGCATTATCAGGTCCTGTTGCTTTAAAAAAAAGACAATGGAGAGGACAAAATTTAAGAATTTTCCCAGCTCTCCTGCCTTTAAAACCTATGAGAATCTAAAAATAGTATCAGTACAGATGGGGTAATAACAGGGAAAGGGGATCTCCTGTTAGACTTAATAATATATGTCACTAAAGAAAATTTCTGAAAATGTAGGCTTTTCAAAAAAAAAAAATCCTACTTTTCACCTTAGACTACATTGTCTTTTTACTGCTTCTGCTCTACATTCATCTGCCAACAGTCTCCTGTGGTTTTCTTCTTTTAGTACCCACTTTCATCACAGCCCTGTTCAGACACCTGAAGCTGAATAGAATGAATATATAAGGAAAGGGAAAGCTCTGGCCCAGCCTCTTAGTTGTACGTGTCATCCCACTACTGTTCTGTTTTGTGAACATCTCCCTCATCCCTGTTCCACTGCTACCCATCCAGCTGTTTCTCCTCTCCCAAAATCAATCCTCAAAACTGCCCAGGCCTTCCACAGCCTGTCCTTTGCTATGGTTTCTACAGTCATTAAAAAACCTTCTGATCTCACTTCACCATTCTCTTATATATTCAAGTTAGCTTCCAAGTCCTCTAGCAGCATCCACATCTATGCCTGTATTTCACATGATCACTACGGCATTGCTATTTCAAAAAGAAACACAGACATTATAGTAGAATAAATAAACAAATTACCTCAATTGGATTGAATTTAACACTGCTTACACTATCAACTCCCCAAGTCAAAGAGCATAAAGGACTGGTTCTCTGTTCATCCCAGATATCAACTTGATGACCACAAGTAGCAAAAACAGGTTCCTTCCAATGGTGATCAATTCCAGTATACACTGTCTTTAAAATATAAATTAACAAAACAGCACCAATTACTGATTTGATATCAATGGGGTTTTGTGTTACTGTCAAGACAGGGAGCCATGAAGGACATCAAAAGCAGTCTAGGTGAGGATGCCTCACTCTGGCTCTTGCAGCAGTGATTGTTGTGCAAGAATTATTGCTCCAGAAACCTATTGTGGCTCAGAAATTCAGCAGCAGAGTGGCATGTGGACCACCCAAGAACAAGAAGAGGCCTGTAGGCAACCTTGTCTCCCTAGCAACTCTTACATATGCTGCCAAAGGCCAGAGAGTGTTAGAAAAAGGAATAACATATTCATTTGAAGAACACAGTTCACCATTGATTGAGTAAATCCCACTCCATGAGGGATCCTTAGCATCCCAATTGCTTTTTATTACTTCAAATTTACTGTAAGTTACTTCAAGAATTTTATTAGTAAGCACAGTATAAACATGCCAAAAACATAAATAAGGATGTTCAAATTGCAGTTATCAATCTGTATACACTACCAGGAGTACCTCAAGACCACCACGGGCAGTGTCCAATACTACTGCTGAGCCTCTGCATTTTCTCTTGCATCCACAGGAATCACTACATAAAAGGAAGCTTGCAGTTCCTGCAATAACCCTAAAAATAAGACAGAATGTCCAGAAAAGGACCGATCAGTGGAACTACCGCACTGATCTTCCCTGTTCCAGAAAATTGTGTCTGGATTGTATTGAAACCTGCCAGCTTCCCATCCTGCTAGAGCTACTAGGATGCTGCCCCCTTTTTTGGTAGTCTTGATATCAGACTCACCAGCTCAAATATATACATCTGGATCCCATAGTTTACCTTAGCAAGAAACAAATGGACAAGAGATGTGACAGGACAATTATCACAAACTAAGAATGGTAGTAGAATAGTCATGTGAATACTGTCTGATAAAAGGATTCAGTGACATTCCTTAATCCAGTATCAGTTTGCTCCAGGTTATATTCAATTAAAACAAAGCCTGCATATGAATGTATAATGGAAAGCAAGATAAGAAAGTAATACCTTTCCAAGAATTGTATTTATTGGTTCTTCTGCTTCCCCATAAGCTGGCCCATCCAGTTTCCAGTGCTTCACTGTTTTATCATCACCAACCTAATGATTTTGGAGAAAGCAATGAAAAATTAATCTCCATTCTTTGGTATTTAAATGGGAACACCAAGTAAGCCTACATACAACTGCACTCTTAAAACTACCTCTCAAACACATGGAAGTCCCACTGAAATCAAGGAGTCTTACTTCACGTCAATGAGTTGCCAGTTGTGCTGTGCACTCAGTGATTCCATCCTGGAAAAACAGTTATTTTCCACTTTTATGTCTCCCTAAAACATTTAAAAACTTTTATGGAAGCTACAGCACATTTGCAATAGTGAAGAAAGTTGTCCTGAAGAAAATTGATTTATTCAAAACATGACTTTGGAAGAGAGCTTTGCAAATACCCTGGACTGATAGAAAAATGAACATGTGGGTCCTGGGTCAATTCAAGTCAGAACTTTCCATGGAAACAAAAATGATGAGACTGAAGCTGACACACTTTGGGCTCATCATGAGAAGGCAGGCCTCACTAGGGAATGTTAGGGAAAGTCAAAGACAAAAGAAGCAGAAGACGACCAAATACGAGGTGACTCGAGTCCAGAAGAAAGCCACAGTCTTGACTTTACAAGAGCGGAACAGGGCAGTCAAGAACAGGACACCTTGAAGGGCATTCATTCACAAGGTCACCATAAGTTGGAGATGGCTTGACAGCATGGAACAACAACTGCACATCTGTAAGCAGCACAGTGCACACAGAAACATATGCATGAATCAGAATAATCAGCTATATGAATGCCACAAAGCTGAATGCTGTTCTAAGGCTGAAATTTTACGCATGCTTGCAAGCATCGAAATACTCAATGGGACTTTCATCTCTGTAAACACAGATTGAAGCAGGCTGCAAAACAATACTTCAACATTTCCAAACAATGCCATATTAGATTATTTTGATTCATTTCACAATAGTCATCAACAGACACATGGTCCTACCAAATACAGATTTATTTAAGCTGAAGACTTAAATGCAGGGTCATGAGTCACATAATTTATTGAACTATTTGCTAGGAAACAAAATAATGAACCAAATAACTGGGCACACATTTTATTTCTGATGGCTGCCTCCAGTGGTGTCATTTTGCTGACAGAAGCAGTTCCATCAGCAGAACTGGGGCAGAGGGAGGTTTCCGATTCCCTCTGCTGCCTCCCCATGGGCCACCAACATCTGTTTTAGAGGACTAGGAAACACCACGGTACAGATTTTCAAGCAGTACAAAGAAATGCAGGTGTGAGGAGAGGGAGAGACAGTTCTGCGTGTTAGTGGATTTTACATTCAATCTTGAGCTACATTGATCTCTACCATTCAGTCAGCTATAGTCTTCTTCAAACAAAGAACACATCAATTCAAGTTCTTCTATGCCTGTTTGGAGCCACAAAAAAGAGAACAGACACCTGCAATAGCATGTGTTGCTTGAAAGACTGCTTCATGCCTCAGAGAGCCAGTGTGGTGCTAGAGAGCTGGACTATTCATTTATTTATTTAAAACTTTTTTAGATTATCCCTTACTAAAGTCTCAGGACGGTTTAACAATAAGACAAAAAAATAAAATAAATCAGAGCATACTAATCAATTTCTGACAATGAACCCCATATTAAAATAACAGACAAACCTTAAAATATTGGAAAAATAAAAAAAGTTTTAGCCTGGCACCAAAAAGACTAAAGTGATGGCGCCAGGTGAACCTCTCTGGGAAGCGTATTCCACAGTCGGGGCGCCATCGCAGAAAAGGCCCTTCTTTGGGTAACCACCATCCTAATCTCCTTCCAGGAGAAGGGCCTCTGACTAGGACATGGGAGATCCAGGCTCTAGTCCCTATTCATGCCACGAAGCTCCCTGGGTGACTTTGGGACAGCCATTGATTCTTAACTTGGTCTAACTCATCAGGGTGGTGTGAGGATAAGAATGGCAAGGAGGATGACCATGTAAGCCACCTAGGGTCACTTACAAGAGGGAAAAGGATGGGATACCAGTGTAATAATAAAGGAACCACCCTCCTGCCCATGTTCCCCAGTAACTGGTGTACATAGGTATACTCCCTCTGATACTGGAGGTGGCATTAGCCATCAGAACTAGTAGCCACTGATATGCCTAGCATGCCCATGTATGCCAACTGGGGTTGTGCTGTTACACTCATGCTCTCCTGGTGGATTCCCATGGGCAGCTGACTGGCCACTGTATGAACAGAATACTGGACTAGATGGATCTTTGGCCCGATCCTCCATGGCTTCATTCTTATCAGTCTACATGTGAAGTTGAGATCTTTGCCCCAACATCCATCACTTTACACTTCCATGTCTACAAATAAACTTAAGTAATGAGAGCCCTAAAATAAAAGTACTTTATTTTGTTATTAAGAAAAGAAAATGCAGTACGGAATAAGATAAAGGAAGAAACTAAGTTCAACAAGCATTCAAACATCTACCAATTTTCTCTATTACACTTACAGTGAAAAAAGATATACCGCAAAACCGAGTACACATTCCTCTCACAAAGCCCTCATGTGCCTGCAATGTACGGATGCATTCACGCTTCATCAAGTTCCAAATTCTAACCTGTTAAAAAACAACAACAAAGGCATATTTATTTGTTTAGGGGTGAGCACTGTAACAAAACAGTTGACACCCATGTGAAATCTAGAATTTCACATTTAAGTATTTTTTTATTTTAAAGATGTGGATATTTCTATCAGTTTTTATGGTTTTCACTACTGCATCTATCAAAACATACTATGCAGTCCCATTCCGGGAGCTGAATGGGAACCAGGCACATAAAACTAACACAGGTTTTGGTGGCTAGAGTTGATTTTATGATTTGGCTTTTGAACAGTTTTAACTCCTAGAGTTTCAGGTGAAGTGGACTGTCCTTCCAAAGAAAAGCGTAAGGCCCAATTTTCACATGGTCCAATGCACAATTAATCATTTGTCATAGACTGTTACAGTGTAATATTCTACATGCTTACCCAGAGGGCAAATTCTTCTGGAGTTCAACAGGGTTTACTTCCAACATACAGACTGCAGCCCTAGGCAGCTTCTATGCCCAAAATAACTGTAACATTTGTGGCAGCCCTAAGTCAAGACCACATGTTCCCATTTAATTTACCTTTATTCCAGGGCACAGGAGCCAAGTGCTTCTTAAATGCACCCTTATGCATTAGTTACAAGCACACACATGACCAAAATACTTTACACTTGTTCTTACATAACTGAAAACAAAGCAACAACTACACAAAAAAAAATAACACGATCCTTTCCACTAACTTTAAACTTAACTTTAAGAACATACATTCTTAAATCCACTTACTTCTCCATCACATGCACCAGACAAAAGTGTCGACAAGCTGTGTGGATGCTTAGCCATGCAGTTGATGCCATCTCTATGACCATCCAACGATGCAACAAAGGGCTTTGCAAATATTCGTTCTAGTTTTGTTGCATTCAGAGCCCGTGTATATTCCCGTGGAAGTTCAAAAGGATGTAATGCAGGATCATAATTCCTTGGAACTGTAAAACAAACAATTAAATGAGTATGATAGAAATGATAGCTATAAATTTTTCTTTTTCTTTTTATGCTGTCTGCAAATACATCATTTGCTACTAATAGCCCAGAAACAAAAATGTAATTCATTGCTAGGATCAGCTTTACATTTGAAAAGCAGACATAACTTGCCAGCACCCTGTTTAAGCAGACTTCCTTGAGAGCTTGATCATAAACTGCCCCCAATGATTTTTGTTCCAAAAACAGTTGCTTCTCCTTGGGAGAAGGACTTGTGCTCCTGTACTTTATGTAAAAAGTGCCATGCACAGGGATGTTGCCAATGACATCAGCTATAGAGTCAAGTCTTGAAAATCCCTCAATTCAAGCTTAACCATCTGACTGAATAGGCAAGAAATCAAAGGCAAGAAGTCAAAAGCAACTGAGCACACTATACCTTTGGAATATTATTATGATTGTACTCCTAATACAACAATAAACCTAATTACATTACAGTAAGGGAAAAGAGAAAAAAGAAAGAAAAACCTGAACAACAATAATTATAAGATTATTGTGCTTTAGGAAACCCTTTGGTGAAGAAGTTTTCATTTTCTCATGAAAAAAGCATTTTCTTATTGTCAGTGATTAGTGTATGATTCTCAGATGACCCTAATCTGTAGACAGCTTGCCAAATATAGCAGGTATCCCAATACCCATTATTTGATAAGCTGCATATTTAAAATGCAAGAAACATGCATCTACAAATGTGTGCATCATCCATATGCATAGGTCAGCAAGACAGGAATGGTTGCAAACCACTACTGAGCATACAGTTGATGATAAGCCTGAGTTTGCCCTGCACAATATTCAAAATGTATCTCATCTCAGAAGAACTGTGCTGCATGAGTCCCAAACTGCACCAACTACAGATCTTACAACCAAAATGGCACACAGAATTACAACAGTACCTATACGCCATTGACACTCTAACTGCAAGATAGCATGAGCTGCAGGAAAGGAGAACAGGGAAAAAATCTCAGTGCTTCTATGTTTAATAAAATCAAATTTAAATCCACATTCCTATTCGCTACTTCCATTAACTCCTAATTTATATTATGGTCACTAGAACAGGATTTACACACTAAAACTGATAATAGAACCAACCTTCCTGACCTGGCATTCTCCTCATCGTTTAGACAGCAACTTCTGACCAATCACTAGGCTACCCAGGATTGATGGAAGCTGAAATGCAAAACATCTGGAGGGTGCCAGCCCAAGGAAGGCTAAAAATTGGTCACAAGTCACTGCAGCTCTCAGCCTAAAATAGCAACTAAGCACACTGCTCATTCATTCAGTAGAAAGCTCTCTCACCCTGAATGAGAAAGTGCCCAGGCATCGCCCTTGTAAGAAAGAAAAGGGAAGGAAGGCTTATCTTGACTAGGTGTCTAAACTGACTTACAAAGTACAGGGAGGCTTGTGTTTTCAAAGATTGCACCATGAATGATTGCTGCTAATAATGGAATTGTTGCTTTCCCCATTTTATGTCTCACCCCACTGTTTACAATTTTTTCCCTCCCACTATATATACTACATGTAAAGCTGAAGCTCTCCATAACAACCAGTGCATTTGATGAAATTGGTTTTAGTCCACAAAAAAGTATGCCAGAATAAATTGGCCAGTCTTTAACATGTCACAGCCAAGACTATTTGTTGTTTTTAAATGTAACCAACTAACAAGACTATTTCCTTTGTGGAAAATATTAGCATAGTTCAGGGAACCTAGAAATTTTTTCCCACTTGTTTAGCTTATTTTCTATGTGCATGGGAATGTGAAGAAACAAGCAGAGACTGGTGAGAGGGGCAAAAGACAGCAGAGATGCTTAAGGCACTGTGGGGAGACAATGCATTTTTTTCTTTTTGGCTCCAACTGAATGCAAAAGTGTCACAGCTCAAGAGACACATTCACATTTTTGAAACCACCATAGCAATACAAGAACAGCCTAAGAACATTGGAAGATCCATGCTAGGTCAGACCAGGGTTACATCTAATCCAGCACTCTGTCCATACAGTGTCTATCCAGTTCCTTTTGGGGAACACAGAAGCAGAACATGAGTGCAACAAATGTAAATCTGAAGTTGAAAAAATGTTTCATGCTAAGCAGCAGATGGCCAGCCCTGTTAGGTGCTGGCAATGTCTCACTGCTTGTAGAAGTTTTCTTCTTGAAAAATCTGTGATAATCTGGACAGCTTATGTTGTAAGCCGTCCAGAGAAGCAAATAATGGACGGCATACAAATTTTATAAACAAACAAACAAAAAATGTACATTTACTTTTAAATCACATCCCTGTGATGTGGGAACTAACAGATGGACAGAAAAAATGGATACTTCAAGCTTCTGCAACTGAAAATAGACTGTACTCCAAGTTTGGAAGTAAAAACACTCCACCATATATCACTTGATCAACTGAAGAGATTAGTGCTCTTGCTATGTTGGAATGTATCTTCTATAAACATCAAAGTTATATCAGTGCTTGTTTAGATAAATGGACTGCTTATATTAATGTATGCATTTGAAAAAATATTAATGCTTTCCCCTTGAACCTTTTTCCAATATCAAGGTGATTACTGTATATTGATAGGTTCATGTTATGAATTCTGACCTCCCCTCTTCATACCTGTGTGTGCACGGTTATTATCCTGTGTTGCAAACGAAGATTTTAAGAAGAGGGAAAGAGTAAGTAGATAACCAGCCTCTTATGTTCTCCAGCATACTGCCTCTTATATCACAGGTTATGTACAGCCATCAGGAATAGCAGCTATCAATAGCCTGATCCTCCTTTTAAAGCCATCCAAATTAGTGGTCATCACTTCTTGTGACAGTAAATTCAGTTTATGCATTGTGTGAAAAAAGTACTTCCACTTCTTTCTCCTGAGCAGCAACTTCATGAGATGATCCTAGATCCTAACATTATGAGGGGATGGGAAGTCACCCAATCAACTTTCTCCACACCATAAATACTTTCCTGCACCTCTATTAAGTATTCCCTTATTAGCCTTTCTTTTAAGTTAAACAGTCTAAGATGTCTTCCCCGCAGAAAAATTGTTCCAGTCCCTGGATCATTATGGCTGCTCCTTTTTCAAGCTTTACAACACCCTTATTCTATATGGGGTCACACCACTGATTTATATTGGGCCACTTTTAAGATGAAAACCTTTTCTGACTATCCACTAAAGAAACCCTCTTTTCAGACAGCTCCCTTCAAACACCCAGCCCCTCTTTTCTACGTAATACAGCCTTCCTCAACGTGGTGCTGTTTGGGGATCGTGAGAGTCGTAGCCCAATACATCCGGAGAGCAACAGGTTGGGGAAGGCCGGCCTAACGGAAAGCCTGTTTCTGTGCTCACCCCGTTGAAGGTCGTGCTTGGTCTCGCGCACGTAATCGTCCGGGTTCCGGCTCAACACCTTCACCTTCATCCTCGGTGACTGAAGCTCAGCGACGCTCTCCGGTGAACCACATGGACACACAAAAACCAAACCCGGGAAATAACTTCCGGGTCAAAAAAGAATCTTGGGTGCGTTCGTCGGCTCCCGACCACAGTAGAAAGCAAGGGGCGGAGAAACAGAGCCGGCAATTCCACGTCACGCGAACGTACTGGGACACTAGCCCCGCCTTCTCGGGCGTAAGCCTCAATGTGATTGGAAACGCCATGTGGGAGCGACAGACCGGTGCTGCCTATGGAAGGCACTGCTGTCTATGGGAGGGGAGAAGTACTTTGGCCGTCAAGGGAATTCTAATATCTCGCCTGTTCTCCACGTGACTGGCTACGGTGCCTGCCGAGGGCCAGTAAAAGGCAGAGCCGTGCTGCGTCTTTCTGCGCTTCTCCGTTCCATGAATCCCGCCGTCCCGGGCGCCCAGAGGCCGGCATGTACCCTGGCGGGGTCGGCTGCTTCTAGTGCCATTACGAGCACCCCTTCGGCCACGCCAGCGCGGCCCTTGTTCAGGCATGTGCACTACGAGAACCTGGTGGCCGGGCTGAGCGGCGGCGTTATCTCCACGCTGGTGCTGCACCCGCTCGACCTGGTGAAGATCCGCTTCGCAGGTGAGATGACCCCCGCCTCCCCCCGCGCACACCGCTCCGCGCCAGGCGATCACGACATCGGCCGCCCCCGCGGTCGCCCGTTAGCAACGCGCGCGTGTCCGCCTCGCCCGTGTTCCCCGTGGTCGACTGGCTTCTTGAGGGAAAGGTGACCCTTACTCCACAGCCTTGTTTATATTGGTTATAGTCACACTTTGCCTTTCTTCCAAGAAGTTAAGGGCTGTGTCCCCTGGCCCCACTTCATATTATCCTCACATCAACCCAGTTAGGTAAGTTAAGCGAGGAGGGTAGTGATGGCCCAAGGTCAGTCTATAGGTTTCTTGTGCTGAATAAGGATTTGAACCTGGCTTCTGAGCTCCTAGCCTAACCGTAACTGCTAAATTACACTGGTGTAGAATAAAAAATGCTCCTAGTCATTTTGTAGTAGCCTGACCTGTGGAGGCTTCTGTGTTGGTGAGTGCACTGATTTGAAGGACCTTTGGAGTGATGGATCAGAAATTCATTCTAGCCTTGGGAGTGACTTGTTCATACATGAAGCTTTGGGGTAGGGATGATGGTCAAGTGTTTCGTAGGCCATAGGGAGCAGTCATGTGATGGTGTGTGTATGATTCGTGGTCTCCCATATTATTTCACAATGTAGTGGTATGCAATTGTCAATCAGGCAGCTCTGTGTTGAAGAAGGAACTGGCAAACAGGTACCACTTTGATGTGCCTAACTACATATGGCCCAGCTTCATGATTCAGACAAGCAGATATGCAGCAACCTACAGTTGAGCATGCACTGTAGAATGTTTTGCTCAGTGTGTTCTTGGCAAGCCTGACTTTTAATGAGTTAGGTGCCATGATGTAGAGTTTACTGCATGTGAGCTGACACAGTTGCAGAGGCCACATTCTAGGCAACAAAGAGTTTTCTGGCATGTTAAACACTAACAGGATTATTCTGGGCTAAGCTTTTGGGAATTGTAAACATATAGCTGTTCTTTTACTGTGTCAGAATAACACAACTCTTTCTTGGAATTTCTAGGTATTTTGTTCACATTGGGGTCTGTTGTTAAGTGCTTGTCTGAAGATATCAGAAAATGGATCATGATGTCATTTTCATATGTTGACTGTGCAATTGTTTAAGTATTTCTACTTAGAAATAAGCCTACTGAGTTGATGAGAAGTACCCTAATCACTGTAAGGTCCAGTGGAGATGGATTTACACCATCATTGCTGAAAATAAAATATTGTCACTGGAAGAAGGTTTCTTCTGCTGGAATGCTTTTTTGGAACATATAGTATTAACCACACTTTAAGGACAGTATCCATTGAAGCACTTATACCTCCACCATGCCCCTTCAGCAAGCAGTGAGTCCTCTTAATTCTGTTGCACAAGTGGAACTCACCATGTAACTCAGTTGAAATCTAGCACTTAGAGAACACTTATTCTGGACTGGGCAGCTTGGCAAAGTGTTGCTTTATGCAAGCTCCACTGACCTGCTCCATTCCAGAAACAAGTGATCTTGATCATTTCATGTGCAACAGGAAGGAGACTAAATAAGATGTTCCAGAGCTGGGGTAGGGTTGACCTTCATATCTGCCAGATTAAGAGCCCCCTCAATCCTCTGATGCTAGTCTAGTAAGTTTCTCTTCTTGGTTTGGGAATAAAAATGTTAAGGAAATAACTGCTGGAGAGAGCGTTACTGTTTTCAGAATCTGTTCTGTTTACAGAGAGCAGGGCTTTGGATATGGCAGGTCACCTGCCACGCAACTCCCCACACATGCCCAAAAAGATGTTTCTTTCTTACTCTTGAACATATGAAACTGCATTTATTGAGCTATTGAGCCAGTAGTCATCAAAAAGGCAATTGTGTTGTGTTTTTAAAGATTATTATTTTTAAAAATTTAGAGGCAAAGGATTTCACTGACTCTTCTACATGTACATCATATGCTTTTCTATTGAGCAGTGGTCCTTTTGTGTTCTTTATCATAAATTAGGTTTGTCTACTTTAGTTCTTTCTTCATTTCCTGTAACAATGCAACACATCTGTAAGGTTTTTTTCCTCCTGAATGACTTTATTGCTGCGACTAGGAAGGGTGCCAATGTTGGTGAAAAAGAGGAAGATTAGGCACTCTTGGATGGATTGATTTAAATCAAGATGATTTATATCAGCAAGAGAAATATGATTTAAAACTTTGATTTAAATTAAGCTTCTCACTGATAGCTCTTCACCTTTCTTAAGCAGTGATACAAATCTGATCACCAAAACATGTTAATTTCTAGCTAAGTACAACAGTGATGGGGAACCTCCTCCATGTGGATCAAATTTGGTCTGTGAAGGTTCTCAATCACTTCTCATATCTATTTCTATACCTAGCCACTGACACACTTCATAGTAGAGAAAGGGACAATGACTATATTACCTGAAAACAAAGGATGAAGAATAAACATGAGCTTTCAAAGATGTGTAACAAGCAGTACTCCTACTTATATTATTTGGAAAGCATTATGCTGGTTTGTTTTTACATGTAGCCTTTGTGCAAATACTTCCTTGTTGTACGTTAGACAATCCAGTGGACCCATGGGTTACTCATATATCTAGCTGGACTCTCGGTCTCCTTAATTACAAAAGAATCTTTGTCTTGTTATACTATAAGATTTTCATAAGCTGTATAGTATGGATAAATATGTACAGTCCTCATCTGGAAACATTACAGTGTTAGATTTTTGTATAAGTTCTTCATTGACTCATTTTAAAAGGTGCTTTCTTCAGACTAATCTCCAGTTGTTTTGTATAGTGAATGATGGCTTGGAGCTGAGACCAAAATACAATGGTATTCTGCACTGTCTGACAACTGTCTGGAAACAGGAAGGATTACGTGGCCTGTACCAAGGGGTGACTCCAAATGTATGGGGAGCAGGTGTCTCCTGGGGTCTCTACTTCTTCTTGTAAGTTCAAACTATTTAAATGTGTCCTGTATTCTATTCAGAATGTCACCCTGTGTAAACTATCTCTTTTTTTAATTCAAATGTTTATATGTCCTGCAAGTGGATAACGACACTTGTCATCTTAAAACTGCCAGTTAAATATAAATAGCTGTCTAAACCTGTTATTATTTACTATGGTCTATGATAATACAGCCAAACTTAAAGTATTTCATATAATTCAAACACGTTTATCCATCTTATTATAATATTTTATTGAGCATGACTGGCTATAGATTTATTTTTCTATCTTTGGAAGATGGAGCTAATCTGGCCAATTACATGTTTTTCTAGGCTGATCAGAAGTAAAACAAACAGTGAAGACAGAGACACTCCTTTAAGTAAAATTCAGGATTTGGCTTGAAGGAATGTGGGATCACTAACTTTATGCAATCAGTTTCTTATGACTTTCAATACAGAGCATAAAGTATTTTGAAATACCATAGTTTATCTTTAAAGGATCCCTTACCCAGAGGATGCTGTTCAGAGGAGTGGGCAATGCCAGTGTGGTTGCTACTTAACTGTTACTTAATGTAATAAAGTAGTGGAGAGCTCTTTTGTATCTGCCTTAATCCTGGAGTTAATGATGAAAGAAGCTGGGCGTGTGCCATTAACTTTGCCAAGCCCAAGGTAAAGTCTAAAGATTGCATTGAGCTAATCAACTAATTGTCAACAGCTTTTACTTGTTTGACTTCCACTAATCACCAGACCTTGCTCTGGATTACTGTTCACCATCCAAGGACTAAAGCTTATTATAGTAACACCTAAAGGTCACAAGGTTATTGAAATATATAAAAGATCTGTGTAATAAAGTACTTAGACCACAATAATGGTCTCCCTTCCTGGAGAATGACTGCCTGGTGACAGTGACACAAGCATTGGTAACTTCCCGATTAGACTTCTGTAACGCGCTCTACATGGGGCTGCCTTTGAAGACGGTCTGGATACTTCAGTTGGTGCAGAATAGAGCTGCCAGGCTGCTGACGGGGACTGGGTGTTATGTTCACATGACTCCAGTTCTCTGCCAGCTTCACTGGCTTCCCATTGAAGTCCGGGCCCAATTCAAGGTGTTGGTTATGACCTATAAAGCCCTCAACAGCTTGGGACCTGGCTATCTAAAGGAACAAGTTGTCACTTGTTTCTCAGGTGGATTTGGTACCCTGGAATACTTTCTACCAGTTTAGGCTGGTTCATCAGCTGTGTCTCTACTTGGATGAGCAGAGCCTTGCTGCAGTTATCAGTGCACTGGTAACCTCATGCCTGGATTACTGTAATGCACTCTACATAGGGCTGTCTTTCAAGATGGTCCAGACATTGCAGTTAGTCCAAAATTGGATGGTGTGCCTGCTGACAGACTTTTGCAAGCACATCATGTCAGTCCTTTGCAGGCTTCATTGGCTGCCAATTGCCATCTTGGCCCAATTCAAAGGGCTTACAATAACATATACAAAGCCCTAAACAGCTTGGGGCTAGGATATCTGAGGGAATGCCTATTTCCATATGTCCCGACCCAGTCACTGAGGTCTTCATCAGAGGCAGGTCCAAATCCCTCCCACAGTGAGATAAGTGGGGAGATGGCTGAGAGAATGGCCTTTTCTGTAATAGCAATCCATCTATGGAACCCTCTTCTGATTGGGATCCGCCTGACGTCTTCTCTTTCTCCAGTTAGATGCCAGTTGAAAACATTTATTTTCTATAATTAATTTTGGTGAATAAGTTGAACTGGTTTTATTATGGTTATCATATTGGTTTTACATGTTAAAAGAATTTTTAGCTGCCAGATGTTTTATTCACAGGATTGTTTCAAATTGATTGTTTTAAGAGGTTTTATTATTATATGAAAGTTGATTTTTAAAAATTTTGTTCTATTTTTATTGATGTGTTGTTTATATCGATTTATTGTTGATACCCAATGTAATGTAACTTGACCAGGAAGCCTTGTCGCTACATAGTGCAGCATGCAAGGGTAACAAATAAATAAATGTGTGCATATAAATATTAAGGTCAGGGTCCTCCTGCTTCCATGTATGCATAGAGGCCATACCCCACCACACATACTATGGCCTTCCCCAGCCTTGTGCCCTTTGAAGGTGTTGGACTACTGTTGCTGTTACCTCCAGTAAGCATTCCTAGCTTCCTTTGAAACTCAGGAAAGTTTTCAGAGCATTTTGTGATATGATCCAGGGCTTGTTGTTCAAAGCCAAATGTGTGTGTGCAAGAGGAGGGGGATCCTTTTAGTTGTTCACAAGTACTTGAGCATACCAGGAGTGGTTCTTTGGTTTACATAGTTCATATGCTTATATAATTTGTGGTTGTTCATATATGGAATATATTTTCAAATTTGTAAAGAAAACTATCCTGGATTTGTTAACCTTATTCAATAATTCACTCTTCAGTTATAATGCCATTAAAGCTTACAAGACGGAAGATAAGCTAGAACGTCTTGGAGCAGCTGAACACCTTGTTTCAGCAGCTGAGGCTGGTAAGGAAAATAGAAGCAGAATTAATGTGTAATTCTAACAATTATGTTACTGCTGCCTCCAGTTCCAAATGCTTATGTTTAGTTCAGCTTATCTGTTTATTCATCTAAAAATGAGTGGAAGACCTTTCTGATCAAATACTTAACTTGCTAAGCATCTGCACTCTCAATAGGATCACTTGTTTGGGCAGTGCCATGTTTCTGGTTTAAATACAGCTTCAGTTTTAAAAAAAAACCTTCCCAAAAATATATTCTGTTCCTTAAAGTGCAATTATGTGCATGTTTACACAAAAATAAGTTTTGCTGTATTTAGTGGAATTTATGCTGCATAAGTATGCTGCAATAATTTAGCTAAAGTTTTCTCTTTGATAAATGTTTCCCACTTTACTATAGATAATGAGTATTCTGCAGTTTGAAACACTTGCAGTATTTATTTTGTCAGATAAAAATGTTAACTAAATTATTTTGAATATCCAACTGGAATCGTATCCAGAGGTTATGTACAACTGGGCTAACCCCTTCCTCCCCATTGCATCTTCTCCAGCCTCCTATAGATGCTACACAGAGGATCAGAGGATCCTGCTGGATGTGGTGAGGCGTGGTGAAGAGGAATCCCTGAAAATTGGGCAAAGTACTTTCTGTGAATGGAAGGCAGATCCTGGATCCAACTCAGAGAACCCAAAAGCAGAGGGCGCTCTGTGTAAATATACCACATTCTACCTAGTCCTCCTCCCATTTTCTTTATAAGAATTTACTTTGTATCTGCAGTTCTTCTCAAGGGCAGAAAGATAAGAAAAATTTACCCATTCTATTAAGCACTGTAGTGAGATTTAGCTGAAATTAGAATGATTCAAATTGTTTGGAAGAGATGTTGAGATGTCCTTTGGATAATTCTGAAGTTCTGGCATTGACAATGATCAAATTTCTGTCTAATGACAGGAGTGATGACTCTGTGTATAACAAACCCTATCTGGGTTACCAAGACTCGGCTTGTGTTACAATATGAAGCTGGCATTGATCATTCAAAGAGGCAGTACAAAGGGATGCTTGATGCCCTCACAAAAATATACAAGTATGAAGGTATACGTGGCCTATATAGGGTAAGTTATTTGAAAACAAGACTGAAAATACAGTCATTTAGTATAGGTAAAAAGTATTAACATTTTCATATCATGTACTCTGACTTTATTTATTTAACTTCTATATCACTTAATAGCTAAAGGTCTTGGGCATTTTACAACAGTTCCAAAGAGTATCATAGAATGACCAAGGCACCCACAAGAGTTTTCTGTAATATGATATTTTTAAAAAGTTTAAAAATGTTGAAACAATTTAGCAGCTGTAACAAACAGTATTTAGTACTAAACTGATCTGTAAGGTCCCAGACATTTATATCTATCAATCCTTTAAATAACATATCTCTAGTCTGATCACAGAGGACCATCTTAACCAGGTGCTGAAAGAATGACAATGTTGGCAGCAGGGAGACCTCAGTGGGGAGATCATCTCACAGCTGGGGGCCACTCCTGAGAAGCATCCTTCCTTGTTGCATCCCTCCAAACCTCCCTTGGAGGGGGCACTTGAAGAAAGACTGCAGAAATTGCTCACTGTGGGTCGGTTGCAGTTGAGAAAAGCACGGAGGTTCCAAATTGTATAAAGCTTTATAGGTTAAATCAGCACCTTCAATTGGACTCAAAAGTTTATAGGCAGCCAAAGCAAGTGAACTGTACTTGGTGTTGCATGTCTAGCCACTGTATCCTAGTCATCAATCTGGCTGCTGCCTTTTGCAGCACATGCAGCTTTTGAACACTCTTCAAGTTAGCCCCATGTAGGGTACATTGAAGCAAACTAATTTAGAGATTATCAGAGTGTAGATTATTAAAGCCTAGTTATCTCTGTCCAGATGGAGGCATAGCTGGACTAAGCTTTGATTTGTTAGCCCCCATCCATGTGGAATGGTCTATATGTTTCATCGCTTACTCATGTATATTCTTCTCTATAAGAAAAAAAAATGCTTGCCACAACATGAATAGGAACAAAATATATTAACATATTTTATTGCAGTCCCTTTCAAGGGAGGCTTTCCTATAGAAATTGTACATGTGGGAAGTTTTTAAATGGTGCATCTCATGTGTTAATAGGAGATGGCCTTCTACTTGGGAAAATCTCCAACTAGCAGTCTCCCTAAAACTTCTGTTTTCTTCATGAGACACTCCCAGCTCTCCTCCTCAGTTCTCCTAAACTGAAAAAAATTGCTCTCTTGTAGGAATGCTGCATTTTAAAGTAGGTGCCAACACTTCTTATGTGGTACTTTTGTAACAAGCAAGGACTGAAAAACCACAAGATACAGACTAGGAACAGTTTGGGCATTCTTGTGATAGACTAAATGCAAAGCAGCTTTTCAGTTCTTGACACCTGAGAAACAGTTGAGGAGTTTCTGATATGGGAGACCTGAAAGATTTGTCTCCTAGTGAACTCTGGTCTTTCCATTTTGGCTGAATAAGGCCCTGACCATGGAAATGTATTCCACTAACATCACCTAATTAGGAATTTATGGGTTTAAAAAAAAATCCTCTTTCACATTATTGATATTGATGCTTAACACCTACTTCTAAGCATTGTACTGTAATTGCAGGGATTAAACTATTGTTTAGTTGTCATTCATTTACTACAGGTGACTGTTTAAAATGATGGGGGTAGGGCCTTCAAGGAAGATGCAAGATACTGACCTGTCTTGTACATGACAGCCCTTCAGTTTAAAACCTGATGGGTTGTCAGAATGAACAAGCAGGCTGCCTTGCAATGCACCCACCACTGCTGTTTTTCCTGTACAACCCACAGTGATCTCCTTCCTACCCCCTAAACAATCCATCAGTCTAAGTACAGACGAGATAGGCAGCAGCTATGAAGCAGCTGATTGTGGGAGCAAAAATGGAACTGGTGGTTGTGCTGCAGATGTTGTACCTATTTGCCCCTGCTTATGCATGGCAACTCATCACATATGACACTGCCTGGCAAGATTCTACTTATTTTTCTATTAAATGTCAGTTCTGGAAATATAGTATTTTAAACTTATAACTGTAAAGCTGTGTTGCAGATATGTCAGTTTTCATGGCATTTTAAACTGTTAAAAACATGTCTGTTTAGGGATTTGTGCCTGGTCTGTTTGGAACATCACATGGAGCACTTCAGTTCATGGCTTATGAGGAATTGAAATCAAAATACAATGGATATCGAAACAGACAATCAGATTTGAAATTGGTAAGAAAATAAATCATATGCTTCCATTGTACTGATTATGTAAAGCATAATTACAAGGTAGTATTATATTTCACTTGTATAACTGAAAACAGGTATTGCTTTTGTTATATCATAAATTTGTTTGAATTCCCAAAATGTATTGTTGTCATAATAAGGAGAAGAAGTACAATATGAAATGTGAAATGCAGTCATTTAGCACCATTTTTGGAAAATAATATTAGTATTTCATTTTTAGAACACTTTGGAATACATCACAATGGCAGCATTTTCAAAAATATTTGCAGTTTCGGCAACATACCCATATCAGGTTGTGAGAGCACGTCTTCAGGATCAGCACAACAGATACTCAGGAGTAATTGATGTCATCTGTAGGACGTGGAGGTAGGTCTGAAGATCTAAATCTGATGTGAAAGCTAACTCTTTAGTACAATTAATGTACACCAGTATTTTTTTTTTCATTCTGGTATGTTCAGTAGAAATATTTTATGATTCAAGAGCAAACCAAAACAAGCATGAATGGCATTGCTACAATGCTAAAGAAACTAAGTCTGCAATCCTATGTATACTTACCTAGGACGGGAATAAACTCCATTGAACAAAGCAGGGCTCACTGCTGATAAAACATAGGATTGCACTAGAAAAGCAATAATGGGAAGGGCATATCACAATGTAATTGCACTAAAATCAAATAAGAAAACTCTTAGGTAGCTTGTCTATTGGAATTTAGAGATCCCAGATCATAACATTTAGTTTTCAATAATATATTCTGCGTAATCCTTTTCAGTGCTTTCCTTCATTCAGTATTTGACTAAATATTGAGATTTTATATTTTAATAGAATCATAGAAGTGGGATTTCTGAATTTCAAAGACTGTTCAGGTAATTGTTTATATTTGTGCCTCATCATTCTGTCGCTGACAATCAAGGTAGCAGTACTCCAATAATATCCATTAAGAAGCATTTAAAATCTGTTGAATTTTTTTTCTGTATCCTATATGCTTGGAAATTTCAGGTAAATTTCTCCTTTTCCATAGGAAAGAAGGATTACATGGATTTTACAAAGGAATCATACCTAATGTGATTAGAGTCACTCCTGCATGTTGCATTACATTTGTAGTGTATGAAAAAGTATCCCAACTGTTACTTGGCTATAAGAAAGTTGTCTAAAAACTGAAGAGTCCTAGGGCAAGATGATCCTTTGCTCTGCAGCATATTAGGAATTCTGCAAGTTGTCTGACTTGGGACTGATTTTTTTTCTGGTTTTCACAGAATAAGCTGGAGACTGTTAACACCTTTTGTTATGCTAGCTGCGTATTTCAGGATGCCGTCCTTGGCCTGGAATATTATTCTAGCTGAACCGTATAACTGACTAAAGGAAATGTAGCACAGCAACAACTCTTCATCTGTTGTTGTTGCTCTGCGGTAAATTATTCTGTCTAGCCCTGTAATATGGGAATTGGTGGACTAGAATTATACAGTGGCAGGGACCTTATGGTGTAAAAATGCTAAATGGAATGAGGTCACAAGCCAGTTGATACCTTTCAAATATATTGCATATTTTTGTTTACTCAAATACCTCTTCAATAAATTTTGTATATGTATATCCGCAATGACCTCAGCTTTCCAAATCCTTCCATTCCATGATTAGTAAGAACCACGATAAATGAAAATGCAGTGGGGAAGTTTCTAGATACAGCAGGATAGTACTGGAAAAGCACGTCCACCATATTATTCAGTGCATTTCAAAATGGGCTAAGGTTCCATGTTATCTTTAAAACAAAGATTTATTGTGTCTCTTCATTGATGTCAACATTATGTTTTAAAACTGAATATATATAAAAAAACTTAATATTGGTGTCTCTTTTTTATAATCATGGTATTTAAAATTAAACCTGCAGGAAGCCTGATCCTTGGCAGGCCCAGCATGAGCAATGGGTATGGCCATGGAAGGGTGCCCAGGCACAGCAGTTGCCACTGTTTCCATCACTCCAACTTGCTTTTGACCATCACACTGGTCATTGCGAGCCCAGCAGCCATTTCACCAGCCTGCTTGCTGCTTGTCCCTGGCCAGCCTTCTGCTCTTCTCTGGGCTGTGGTAAGGAACAGAAGCAGCTGCTGGGAAGAGTGGGTTCTAATCACTTTGGAAGGGGAACCATATAGGATATCTGAGGGCTGCAGAAAACCTGGAATTGGCACAAACCCAGCCTTTTACATAACATTCCCAAGAAAGTATGCACAGGTTTGCAACACTGAAAGTTAGATTTTATTGAAATATATGTATTATGCCCTTCTAACATAGTTTCATTTTCCAGAGAAGCTCATAATCATCAATAGCACAGTCTGTAACAAAGCAAAACAAAAAACAGGCTAAGCCTTAAATTAAGGTTCCCCACATGAAACCTCAACTGCCTGCCCTTAAACAAGTTTGCTGGAACGGGAAAGTTTTCACTGTCTGGCAGAAAGTGACAAGGGAGGAAGTTCAATCTTGATTAACTTGCCGTTGGATTGTAGTCACAGCACTTAATAGTGTAACTTGTTGTTGATAATCAAATTTTGTGTGCTGCTAATTTTCTTAAAAAATTTACATGGAAGATGTGAAACCTAAATAAAATGAATTAATAGGTTAAAGGATTGCTTGAAAACAGCCAATTGCCTGTAGTGATCAGTACTCTTTTCTAAGGATATAATTGCAATCTAACTACTATATGACAAGGATAAGAACTATGAACAAAATATTTCTTGAAACCCCACAAGCAAACTGCTTTTCCATTTGTGTAGAATTAAGCAATCATCAATGGGGTGTGCAAGTTATTTGCCCAAAGAGCAGGAGCAAAGTCTATTAGATTAGCACAGGTTCCTTTTGAGCGGAAGCTCTCTGGATTCCAGCTCACATGTACCATGTAACTAGTGTGACGCAATCTCCCATTTCTGTTGCTGAAACTTCAGAAACAGTTTAAACAGTCAGCCGACAGCACTTTTTGTTTTGCCATCCAGTTATATTTTATTCTACTAGAAAATGTGTCTGTTCAAATAGAACATATTTCACATGATGTGGAATACAGTCACTGTATTTTTTGATTTAGAGTAATGTTAATAAAAATACAGAAAGGAACTTATATACAGATGTATGTGTGCTAATGTTCTTTCATATCACAGATGTTTTATTAATTACATGACTTAACTCATAGTTCTCTTATGTGTAGTTATGTATATGAATGCCAAGATAGACTTAACACAGATGGATTTAAAAGGTTTCCAGAAAACCCATTTTTAAATGTCTGTGAGTATTCCATAAATGTCATGTAAAGCTGGAAGCCTTATATGAAGTTTGGGTACATGAGAGAAAGCACACGCAAAGTTCCATTCATACATCCTGCTTGAGTTTTTGGGTTCAAGTTGCCTTTTTCACATATTGCTTCATATTTGTACCACGGACTTGTACAGTCCCTTGTGTCCCTAAATGTTGCTGAAATACAGCTCCCATCATCCCAACCAATATAACAATAGTCAAGGATGTACTCGCACTTCCCTGCTGTGCAGCTCTTCAGCTGTGGGATAATGAACAGATATGCTGGTAGCAGTACATGAAGAAATGATCTGGATGGGGTGGTACCTTAAACCTCCCCACTCCCAGCAAATGCGTCCCCTAATCTCAATAGGCAAGTTTAAACCTCCCCATTCCTGTAAATTGGTGCAGACATACTTGTGTGGAACTATCCACCTAGCACTGCAGAGATAGCACCATTCTGTATGTAACAGAATGAGCATGTGGGCACCTGTCAGGCTCCTGAAGAATCAAGAAGTAATTTTGTAGCAAGCAAACAGATTTTAATTGTTAAAATTTAAATCATTTGCATCAGAATTCTGTATTTCAATAAATTCTTTTTGAATCCCTTGTTTTATTCTAAATAGAAAAAGTAGTTTCCCCATTCTCCATAGTTAAAACCATGAACTTTAAAGTAAAAGCACACTTTGGGCTAGGATAGATATATGCTTAAATAAAATTAAATGCTGCTTGCTAATTAAATCTATTTGGCTATTTATAAAATTATCTTTAACATATGTAAGAATAGTCTAGAATTTGTACAAAAATAATATGTAAATTGAGATTGCTGCTACAGTATATTCAAAATATTGTAGAAAATGTATTTAAAGGTTTGAAAATTTACTGGTTATTTCTGTTTCTTTATAGAAGCTTATGCATTATACTCGAGCTTGTTTTTTATACAGAAATGTTCAAGGACTGTGCAGGAAATGGTTATATACAAAAGTGTTAGGGGTGCAGGCTGGCAGTTTTTTATACTGAAGTCATCTGCTCCCCCAGACTTCCTTGTTCCCCAAATGTTGCTGCAATTGTCACAGTAGCTGGTGGGAAATGTTTCCGTTTGTAACACATTGGGTGGCATATACATTTTTATATTAAAAAAACCCCAGTCTTACAATTCCCAGGTGCCTGAGGAATGTGGGGAATTTTAGGAATGTTTTCTTTCTAATCATGCATAGCATTGCATCCTTAGTCTGGAATGGCCAACCTTAATACATTAGCTCTGTAAAAGATCTGCTTGTGGCAGAGGTGACAGTGACTAGAACTGGTTCATTGAAATGGATCAACACAACTGCCTACATTTTTTGGACTCTTCTTGGGAATGTGGCTGTGAGGGCTGTCACAATGAGCCCCTGCACTTTAAGATTTACCACTGGTTATATAAAGCATTGAACATAGAGTTGGGGCAGGGGAATATCACTGAAAGAGTTCTACTTAGGCAATTCTTCTATAATGATGCGAGAGACTGAGTTCCATCCAGTTGAAGCATCTCCTCTTGGATAATCTGTGCAGGTACCGACCCAAATAGCAACATCCACTAGTCCAGCACTGATTCCTTCACATAATCCTTCCACTGTTTGAAAGAAAATATTAAGCTAGTTTTGCTCTAAATTTACAACCTCAAAGGGGGGAATATCAGCATACAAAGAATAGGAAATTTGGTTAAACAATGTAGGTGAGGACCTCTACTAATTCTAGAGTCCCCCCATCAAAAGAATTAGGGGAACCAGAATTATTTTCTATAATAATAGAGCAGAGGTAGTTCAGTAGATACACTCTCTGGCTAGCTAGGACTTGAAAAGCTTAATGGCTGAAGTGAAGGAAGCAATACTCAATTCCACATGGTCACATCACCTGGGAGGAACCTGAGAGGGCTAATGTAATGTCCCTATAATGTTCCTTACTCTACCCTTATGTGCTTAGTGGAGAACTCATGGTGAGGGGTGGCAGAGGAGACAAGACTTTGGTACCCGTTATCTGTATTTTCAAACGTACTTTACATTTAAAACTAGAATGTCATTCTTTAAAAATTGAGCTATTCAGTATGACAGCAGAAATAGCATTGCTTCCTTTAAAAACATACAACTTTCCATACAACTTTCCATTAGCTAATAGTAGCTGTTAGTAAACATAATCCTGCTCTTATTTTAATAGAAGGGTTAACAATATTTAGTTGTCACCTTATATTTTTGTGGGTGTGTCAGAGCAAATTTCAAGAACAATAACTTTAGCAGGCTCAACTTTCATAGTTTGGAACCCTCTCTAACTTTAGAAGGTGGGTGCTGGGAGCTTTCTTCCATCTAACTTTAAAGAGCCAGTAGTTCACCCGCTCCCAACTTGGTGCCCTCAGGATACATTGGATTATGACTCTCAGCATGCCCAGCCAATCAGGTTGGGGAAATCTGCAATGTTCTTTACCATTAGAAAAATTGGGATATACTTATCACCCTGTTACTAGTGTTACTACTTGACCAGGTGAGTAACCTGGTGGGCATTTCAGATTAGTACCTGACTTGGTTGACCTTGATAATAAGTCTCACTGACCTTATTATACGGTCTTGATACATACCTGAAGAAGTGCGATGTATGTTAATAGTGGAATTTAACTCTGGACTTCCTTGATCTAAATAAATTATGGCTTCAATGGGAAGTGGCCCAGAGCATTCAGCTCCATTAAATGTAAAATACCATCGTTGACAACAAGCATTTCTGCACTTAAGTCGAAGCGATCCACTGAAGAGGACTCTCAAAGCACTGTTGGTGCGCATCTTTGTGAATGTACATTCCTATTAGAAAACAAGATCAAGTTACGTATTGAAAATGGTGATTACTATTTCTTATTTTAGAAGATGCTTGGGTTTTGTTTTGCATTTTAAGTGGTATTCCATAAGGAAACATCTACTGGGAAAGAATTACTCAAACCCAAACAATGTGGAAAACATTCTTATCAAACCTTTGCACCCTTAATGTATTTTGAACATATTCCAAGTTATGGAACCCTAACATTATATATTCCAAGTTATGTTAACTTACTGCAATTTTTCCAAGGTCTATGCCATAGTTCAGGGCACTCCATGAGCACTGTTTGTAGTTAGGTGTCCAAGATTCCTCAAAGCTTTCTCGCATGCATTCTCCTTTTTCTCCTTTAAGTCCATCTCGTCCAGGGATACCAGGGGTTCCAGGAATTCCATTGACACCAGGGTTTCCATCTCTTCCAGGAACACCAACAGGGCCTTGCATACACATCCCATTATACTGAAAAGCAAAATTCACATTTTCTTTGCAATACTTAGTTGCATTTGTGTGTGTGCACGTGCATGCCAGCCAATCAACCATCTGTGCAACCGCATGGACTACACTACACAGTTCACATCTGTTAGAAACAGAACGCAGAAAGGGTTTTTTAAACTGGGGCAAAAAAGTATACATGTATATGCAGTCTATATAGCTGTGTCCTGGAGGTGGAGCAGGAATTGTTCTAACCCTTTCTAAATCCCACTTAAAAATGGAACTTTATCTTTTCCAGCTGTAACACTTACTCCAGTAAATTAGCTTACACTTTTGTATGCACCTAAGGTGATGGAATATCAGGAGCATGTGCAAAATTGAGGGCAGCCTTGGGATACAAGTCCCACCAAAGAACCCTTAAGGATCTCGCAGCAAAGGAGAGAAATAAGTGGCTACTCCCTGGGGGCTGGCAGGAAGCTAGATTGTTACAGATGCTCATTTTTAAACAATATCATTTTCTACAACAAAATGGTGCTTCTTTATGCTTGTTTTGCTTCTGTGAAGCAGAAGCAAGCTCCATTTTGCTGCTAGAGTCCTAGAATTAGTAGAGCTGGAAGGAGCCAAGGAAGCCATTGGATCCAACCTTCTGCTCAGTGCAGGACTTCAAGTTAAACCAGCCCTCTCAGATGGTTGTCCAGCTACATCTCGAATGTCTCCAGTGTGGGATCACCCAGAACCTCCCTAGATAATTGGTTCCCTTGATAATTGGTTCCTCCTTGTGTTCAGCAGGAAGCTGGCTTCCTATAACTTGATCCCATGATTCTGTGCCCTGCACTCTGGAATAATCAAGGGGAGATCCTGGCCTTCCTCTGTGTGACAATTTTTCAAGTAGTCATGATGATGCTGAGTTAAATGAGTTTAAAATGTGAAAACCGCATGTGCTCAAAGTGTTTCTTCTTTAAAATTGCAATTACCAAACAGTTTTCTTTATCTGTCACATATCAGGAATGTGGAAACTGTTGTAATTAAGAGAACAAGAGAAGTTAAAAGAAATGGTAATGGCATTCTTTACAACCAAAGAATCTACAAATGATGGCAAGGGGAAGGTTCATAATGCAAGATTCTAAAATGACACAGTAGCACCACCGTTTAGTTGCTAGCCATGCTCATCATCTATACAGTTTTAGGTTACATATGATAACTAACCAATTCAGTCCCAAGCAGTAAGCCAAGAGCAAGAGCATTACTTTCTATTTTGAGGAGAGAGCCACTTACTTCTCTACTTCCTTGCATTTACCTCCACCTCCCTCTCACACGCGCACTTGGATTTCACTGGGCAGTGCTCCCCCCAACGGATATACGTTTGGGGAGAGGATGTGGTGATGTCTGCAGCCACCGCCTACTCCTGCCAGCTCTGCTGATGTGTCCAACATGGAAATGAATGACTTGAGCAAGGAAAAATGTTTAAGAAACCCACTAACCATTCCCCTAAAGGTTCAGCTCAGTAATAACAAAGTTGCGAAGAGATCAGTCAGATTACTCATTCTCTACTGCCAGAGCGTCCCACCACAGCTTTCTTTTTCCCAGCCCTCCAGTAGCAGAGGGAGCAAGCTCAGGTCATAACAACAGCTATGGTAAACTATAGCCTTCTCCAGCCTGCTGTCCTCTACTTGTGTTGCCCTGCAACTCCCATCATTCCCGTGCGGTATGGCTATTTATGCTAGCTGGGAACAATGGCAAGAGTAGCAGAACACCACTCCTGGAGGGCACCAGGTTGGAGAAGGCTAGGATTGGCGAATTCTGGATTCGCACTCCAAATAGTCAGAAAGAATGAGCATTCCCATCGGTTTCTTTTCTTGTAACCTCCCGTCCGCTTCTCCTTTTGCTTCACATCTATCCCGTCTGTTTGTATATCTTAATCTTTGTATAACATCTTGCGAATATTAGATGTTCTGATAGCATTAGTATTAACCTCCCTGCGTGTAAAGGAAAGAAGACAGGACAGAATGTCTCCCTGAAGCGCTAGCAAAGGCGTGCTTTATTACACGTGATGGAGCCCTTAAAAAGACTGCCACCCCCTAAGCAGCCTTGAAGAGGTACAGTCCAGCGAGAGCGCTGCCACTTCGGGTTATCGCCACGTTCCGCGCAATGTGTCGAGCGCCTCCTAAAGGGGGCAGCTGCTCGAGGGGGGGGGGGACGCGGCAGGAGCAGCAGCGCCTTTCGGTGGCGCGTGCTCTAGAGGCAATCGGTTCCGCGCCAGCCCGCGCGCCCTCGCCGCTAAGCGCGGGGTGCAGGGGCCGCGGCTTTGCCCGGGCGAGGCCCCCGCGCTGTGCTCGGAGCAGGGCCCCTCAAGACGCACTCACCACGTCCACCACCTCCCTCTGACGGAGCGCCTTCTGCCTCCCTTTGGGGTTCTCCGACATCCCGGGCGGCGAGGCCGTCGCCAGCAGCAGCCCCAGCAGGAGCAGCAGCGCCGCGGCAAGCGGAGGCCAAGGGGGCGGCACGGCGGGCCGCAGGAGCTTCATGGCCGGCGGCAACTGCTGCTGCTCGTGGACCTGGCCGAGAGAGGAGCCCTGCGTCGACGGAAAGCGCGGATGAATGGGGCAGTGTCCGCCGCCGCCGCGCGCACAGACGTGCCCTTCACTGCAGCGAAGCCCCCCCAGCTCCCTCCCGGGGGACCGGCAGGAATGCGCGGCTGGCCACGCTAGGCAGCAGCAGCAGCAGCGTCCTCGCCAGCGGATGGCCCAGGGGCAGCAGAAGGGGTCTCCTCCCACCGCGAGACGAATATGGCCGAGGCAGAGCGCGCCGGCGAGCGAGGCACACTAGGCTGGCTGGCCGGCGTCTGAGCGATACCTGCTCCCTGAAGCGGCGCGCGGTCGCGGAGCTGCCCGAGAATGGCCGCCTGGCGGCGCGCGGCTCCTTCGCCGCGCCGGCAAACCCCGCTCGGCGCGCTGCTCTAGAACCGTTTTGGATGAGGGCCAGGTGAGAAGAATGCGCCCGCTTCACTTCGTCCTCCGTGAGGGGCTTACATTTCCAGATGCAACACATTCCTTGCCTTCTGGTATGCATGAGCACAGCCCGGGTTTTCTTTCCATGCAGGCAACGCGCGGGGGCGGGGTGGACATATTAACACAAAGGCGGCTTACCGCCAAAAAAACCCACACTGCAGAGCATTTCCGACAGGTAATAGTGATAAATGCAGACCTGTATGGAAAGTAATGGCATTGAATAACGGCTTCATAGGTATGTATAAGCAAACACAGTGTGAGAAGGAGGTGGTGTTACATGAAAAGTGTTCATTAGGAATAGTTACTTTGGTGCCTTAATAGGGTTGTGCTGGCCCCTGGATAGCTGCAGTGGCACTGCTTCCCCATAGACTATAATGGGAAAATCAACAAATGCCTGTAACATTTTTAATATAGGTTAGAATTAGATTAAATTTAAAGGCACAGAAATTCCTTTGTGGTTAAGCATGTAATCCTATGCATCTCTGTAAAACCACTGATTTCAATAGCACAGATGTCAAATTCTCCCCGATTTCAGACTCTGGCTGTCTTTTCTCTATGTCTGTGCATATGTGTGCATGGGCATGCATATGTATATGCTTGTGAAACAACCTCCCCAGAGAAACTTGCTTGACACTTATAATGTGGTCTTCTTGGTGTTGGGTGAAGGATTTTCCCAGTCTTTAGACTTTCAGTTTTAAAAATAGTGTTAGGACATGGATGTATTATGCTATTGCATTTCATGGTTTTCAGCTTTTTTCTGGTGAACAGCGTGGAGAGCTACAGCTGGTGGGTGGTAAATGTAATAAATCTGATGCTAGAGTGTGTGCCTAGAATAAAGCCCATCTTTGTAAAGTCCTCAAAGACCAAACCACATACTGCTTCAGGCAAGGAGGGTTCACAGAGCTGAGAACATCTAGTGTTATATGTAATTTTTGTACAAGTTCCCTTGGTAACTTTTTCATTTCTTTCTTTATAAAAAAGAAAGAAAGAAAAATACATCTGTCTACCAGCCCCTCTACCCCTGCTCATATTTTCCTTGTGTACGGCTCAGAAATGACCAAACAGGGATTTCACAAGTACAAGCCAGCTTCCAGGTAAAATATCTCCAAACCAACTCATACAGTTTCATACTGTTTGGGATCCCCATTTTCCAGAGGTAGAGGAAGTCCAAATATATCCAAAGCTGGGTTCCATGCCTCGTATTTGTGCCTCATACAAGGTGTTGGCACAGCTGTACCAGCTGAGCTGCATTAGTAGTAGAGGCAGAGCCCCAGGAATTGTCCCATCGTGCTGGATGCTGATGCCTGCATGGAAGTCAGTAACACATTCAGGGTTTTTGGTCTGCTTTGTTTTTTAAAATAAAAAAGAGGAAAGGGAGAAAAACATAGCTACATAGATTGAATATATCGATCTCAATGCATATATATGAAATACATAAAAATACAGCTTTCAAAGAATTATACAAGAAGAACAGACCAAATATCTATTAAGTGTCTGTTTGTATGTGTTGCCTATATATCATCCATTTAACTGTTAAAAGTGTTGTTGACTCCTTACCTCTTTGCATTATAGGAGCGAAGTATCTTCCTACCAGTGCTTTGATAGTAGATTTTACCTGTCAAAAGGGCACGAAAAATCTTATATGTGCTGACCATGCATTATCTCTTAGGAAGCAGACAGATAATTTAAGAGAACATGTACATCAGTAAATACTGAAGAACGTTCCAGTGCAAGATTTATTCATATAATATTCTCCTCCAAAAAGAAGCTACTATTAGACATTAACAAAATATATGGTTAAAAGAAGCATTTGCTGTATTGCACCTCCAACAATTTCCCAGACAGACCCTTATTAGAAAGTCATTGTGGTGATCGATAGACATGGAACAAGAGTTTTGTGGAATAAAACCTGAGATGTGTAGATGTTTCAGATACAGGCACTAAAATGGCAATCTATTGATTAACAAAATTGGAAATTCCAGTTCTCTGTTCCATTCCTGCTTAAGGTCCTTTGTATCATGTTTATTCATCAACGATGTGTATTCATAAAGAAGGATTGTGGGTGAATGCAACTGATTGACCTCAATGCATAAAGAGTAAAAGTGACAGGCCAAATCTAGGTGTTGTTTGCCATTCAGTCAAACTTGACCCATGTTTTTTGGCATGCAAAGCTGAGAATGACAAAAATTTGTAATCAGCACCCACTAGTTGATCCAAAAGAAAAATCAATTTATCCATCCATAAAAATAAAAATATGTTCTTAAATATTTTAAATCTAGATTTTCATATGGTGTCAATTTAGCCTGAAAAAATGTATCAAAATTTGTGGTAGGTACACTGTTATTCAGTTCTCCTTTTGCCCAAGCTCCCCATCACCAGGCTCTCTGTTATGCAGCCTCCCCGTCTCACAGGAGACACTCAAAAAGAACCTGGGCAGCCATCTGAGTGGGATGGTATAACATAGTGTCTTGCAACAGCAGGAGATAGGACTCGATGGCCTTCATGGCCCCTTCCAACTCTTCTATGATTCCCCAACCTGATGCTCTCCATTCTGTTAACATAAGAAGAACTGTGCTGGATCAGATGAAAACCTATCTAGTCAGAATTATACAAATACAGTGACTAACCAGTTGCCTCCCATTCATCTTCCCCACAACTGTCATTCAGAGCCATACTGCCCCAGATACTGAGGACAACATACAGCTGTTAGGACCAATAGCCATTGTCAGCTTCATCTCTATGGATTTTTCTAACCCTGCCTTTCAAAGTCACCAAAGTTGGTGGCCATCCCTACATCTTCTAGCAGTGAATTCCACAGTTTTAACTATGTGATGTGTGAAGAAGTACTTCCTTTTATACTTCCCATCAGTTTCATAGTTGATTCCAGATTCTAATATTATTTGTGTGCAAAAGAAATGCCTCCCTATCCACCTTCTCCACACCATGTATAATTTTGTTCCTCGCAGGTCAAGCTGCTGAGAAGGTCTATCAACTCTTGATTTGATGCCAGCCATCGCCAAGGAATGGTACTGTGGTGCTCTCTCTTCTTTTTTCTCCCACCTACAGCAAAAAAAATTAAACAGCCTTTTTCTTGTACCACCTGCCCCTCCAAAGCTACAGGTTCTTTAAGTACATTCAGCTCAGATAATGATGTGTGGGCAGAGGAAGAAGCCATCACACATCCACTTTCAGTGTAGATAGTCAGAAGACAAAAACCTGGCTAAGTCAGTACCCCCAGGCCAAATAGCGCACCAGTGTTGAGTTATGTACTTGGGCCAAAAGCATGAAGTCATCGAGATACTTCCAACACAGGCCACCAGTTGGCCACTCTTGGCATAGTAGACTCTAGAGCTATTTCTCAGTGTTTTGATGGTAGCCTCCCCAAAGCAGACTGAACAACCCTGACAACCAAAACATTAACATAAAGTACACTCTTGTTAAAAGGCAAAGCATACCAATTTCACCTGGATGCCGCTAAAACTAGATATTCTTGAACTCTGGCATTATTCCGGTTAATTGCTGGCAATTGTCAGTACTTGTGAGTCAAAGGCAAAGCATTTAATTTCTTGACAGGAAACTATGTTTTATTGTTCATATTTACTTTAGTTATTTGTGAGGCTTGCTGGGGCCTGCCCACTTGACTAACATAATCCATCTAAAAAAAAATCTTTAAACAATATGCACCATGGATGCATAGCAAATCACTTTGGAAAGAAACGCCTCAGTACAAAGCCAGTCTGCCATTCCAACATGAGGATTACTCAGTTATTTTTCAACCAGAAAGATTTTAAAAAGGGGGAAAACCACAAGGAACATGTTAAAAACCACAGAACACAAACTCAGGAACCTGTCATGCCAAAGGCACCCTGAAATAACAAGGGCTGTAGTTGACATTTAAGAGCCATCGAGGAGGAGGCTGTCTATATCCCTGTAGGGCAGGGAGCTCAAGGCTGGGTACCAGAACAGAGGCCATCTCCCATTGGTGGACATGGAGCAAGGGATGCTGATGATCTGCAGCATGTGACAGAAAGGGGGCAGGTTTAGGTATCCAGGTTGGAGGGATTAACCAGCACTTTGAACTGGCCTTAGAAACTGACCAGAAGTCGGAGATGTCACAGTCTACACCAGCTGAAGTTTCTGAACAGTTCTGAAAGCAGCCTTACATAGAACATGTTAGTTACTGTAACCTGAGCTCAGTGTAATGAAGATGTGCAGGAGCATAGCCTGGTCTGTTTACTTAGGGACAGCCCTGGCACAGGCTGGATAACAAAGCAAGCTCATTTTTACCACAAATACTTTGGTGTAATTTAATGTTAAATAATAATTATATTCTCAAAAGTGAGGAAAAAATCTTAGTATTTATTTTAAAGACAGCCTGTGTAATGTACCAACTTATTTTTAAATTATGCTTTGTCAGAGCTTGCCTAATTTCATAGCTAATGCAACAAGCTCTTATGCAGCTTCATTCACTATTATTCTGGGATCTACTTCTGAAGCTTTTATAGGCACAGGAAATTAAAGAAAGTGGCAGCTCTTGATGCAAATATGCTGTCCAGCTTCTGTTTACTGTTTTGAGGATACTATGGTTATTAAATTTCCACTCCAGCTTTTGGTAAAAGGCTTTCAAGGGGCCTACACCACTACATAAACAATGCATTCCACACAGATCAAGACATGTGAGAGCTGATTTTGTGTCTTTTGTTCTGCTGTTGTAAGTCTGTAATTTCTATTATATTTTAATAGAGGATTTTTAAAAACTAGCAGTATGAATAAGCCATGAGAAAAAGATCGAAAATATCTTCTCCCATAAGTGTATATATCAAACTGTGGTACTGAAGATGACCTTTTATGATTTTATTTTTAGGAACAATGTGATTTAAACCATGCAAATAAAGATTCTAATGTTATTTACACTGATTCCCAAACACACAATGGTTGCCTGGGAAATTGTGGAAATTTTCTTGTTGAAACTTTCATGATTGCATCCTAAATAGCTAACCCCTTCTTTCAAAGTTTTACAAGTTGTTGAGTTACCAACTACAAAAATGAACTTTAACCCTTAACTTCAAAGTATATTTTCAATACTCACTTTGATATTCATTGTAGAAAAAATCAGCAGAGCGCATCCCTATTTTTGAGATGTTATTAACAAGCACTATACATTTTACAAATATTGTACACACTAAAGCACTACATTTTTTTAGAGGTATGTGTTGACCAGGGATGCGAGATGCTTCTGAAAGTGCTCCTTACCCAGGGTACTATTTATCCTAGAACATTGTTCATTTTTGCCCACGTACAGAAATCCCTTCACATTCCCTGGTTGATTTAGGCAAGAATAAGTGTCAGGTGAGCCTCCCCCCTCCAAAGATTCATGATATTGATACATAAGCTGCTTAAACCTGAAGTACAGATTGGACCTCCTATGGGAGAGGCATTTTTACTTGTGAATAAGATTCTGATTAATCAGTTGCAACATAATTTTTCATTTTTTCATAAAAACAAACAGGAAGAGAATCATAGATCCCAGGAAGAGAAATAAAAAATGCAAAGGCCGTGCTGCATAAGCCACGTGTACTGCCTTTGATGCACCCATTTCCCTCCCTCTCTCTCTCCGTATGTAAATATGAGATGTGAGCATTGGCAAGGATTCTGCTTAAACAGCCAAACAAAAGCTCTTCAAAGCACCACAGCATCCAGTGGCAGCTGATGGATGCTGAGTTTTCCTGTGATGTGGTGTTTTAATGAGATACTCCGGTGAGAGTGGGTGGTCAGACTTCAAACAGAAATCCAGTTCTTATCCCATTCAGCTCTTATGTGCCTTCTCTGTGTTTTCCAGAAAGCTAAGCTTCTCATTTTGCTGAAGCAGCTGAATTGGGAGAACTTGGAACACTCTTGATAAAATGTTGCATCCAACTGAAAGAGTTTGAAAAAAAGGGACTGCTTTGCTTTGAAGTAGGTCACCAAATTTCAAAGAAAGTACAGCTTACATTTTCTCCTACCTTCTGCTGTTTGCAGGTAGTCAAAACATTTTTGAATGACAGAAGAGGTGCTACAAATTAGAAACATTTCTCTAACTAGGTGCTTAATGCAAGTTCAATATATTGACAAACATGGATATTATTTTGCTAAATTGCACTCTTACCATGAAAAAAGAGCCTACTGAAAATCTGTGCAATATCATTCTTACTTGCAAGCAATAAGAAAGCAATGCAATATTAGGAATTATTGGAAAGAGGGTTGAAAATAACATGTCAGGTCTCATACTGCAGTTATAGCAATATATGGTGTTAATTTAGGATGTGGTATTAAATTCTAGTTATGTTATCTCAAAAGGGGTGCCACAGAGCTGTGAAAAGGAAATTAAAATTATTGGAGTGGTAATGAAACTTGTCATCTCTTCCATAGTATCTGTTAACAAAAGTCGGATAACAATGGGCCATCTATGGTTACAAAACTGATAAGGGAGACAAACATGAAAGAGGTTTATAATATCATAAATGTAGAGAGCAAAGCAAAACAAGTCAGTCATCAAAGGAGACTGATTGTCAAACTACCTTAAGCCTCCATTGATTTCAAAGGCTTTACCTTCAAGTCTGACTGAATCTGGAACCAAGTATATGTAATTGCTTCATGGCAATTTTGCCATACATTATTTCATTCTAAACAAAAGTGTGGTAAAGCGTGGTGCAGTGGTTAAAAGTGCAGCCTGGGACTCAGGAGATCGGGGTTCTAGTCCTCAGTTAGCCATGGAGATCTCTAGGTTACTTTGGGCCAGTCACGGATTCTCAGCCCAACTTACCTCACAGGACTGTTTTGAGGAGAAGATTGTAAGGAAGGGGAGAATTTTGTAAGCTGCATTGAGTTTCTTGAAAGGGAAAAAAGGAAGGATATAAATATGATAATTTTCAGTGGCTGCTAATCACGACAAGTAAGACCTCAACTACATATTCAGAGGCACAATGCCAGGGGAAAAAGAAAAAGCATATCACTTCCACGATCTGCTTCTGAACTCTTCAGAGGCATCCAGCTGACCACTGTATGAGTATGAGTGCAGAGAACAATGGAGTTCTTTCTTCATCCAACAATGCAAACAAAATTTCCAGTTAAGAGACTCAAAATCACTTCTGTCCAGAGGTACCTTGCTGCTGAGGGAGGAAAGCAATATGGTTTCCCCACCCATCCTAGGTATAGAAGCAGGAAGTATTAGTATGCAAATCTTCCAACAGTGGTGGTAGGACAATGTTCTCCACCACATTTAAGGATGGAGGCTAACCTGGGGAGTGCCAGGCGGGCCATGTGGCAAGAGCTTCCAACACCTCCCTGCCACCGCTGGCTGGCATTCTTCTGGCTAATGACAGAATTGGCCTGTTAGAAGAAACTTCCTGTTAGGACAATGGGATGAATTACCTAAGGAGGTAATGGGCTCCCCCACCCCAGAGTTATTCAGGGTGCAGCTGGACAGCCATCTCTTGGGGATGTTTTAACGTGGGAGTCTTGCACTGAGCACCCAGTGGCCTTCTTGACCCCTTCCAGCTCTACTATTCTATGATTCTATGAGCTGGCCCTGCCTTAATCTCTTAATGAACAAGTACACTTTTTCAAAACACATAATAGAAAATTTTATTGACTCCAGTAGTAAAAATGCATTTGCCCAAAGGTATACATTTAAAAAAAAGCCTTGCAGATGCACCAGTAAAGATATTTAAGTTGCTTTTCACAGGTATTATTTACAACTCTTATCAGTCTGTCCTAATTGTTACAAGAATACTGACTGCTGAAAATAAGCAAAGGATTCAGTAGAACCACTTAAATACTTTGTTTAAGGCAATAAATTACACAGGTATAAAATGAAGATAACATAATACATTCAAATTCCATATACTGTGATTAAAACAAGAAACATGTTGGTCAATCGGAACCCTTTTATTCAAGTTGTCATCTGATTTTTTTTTAATGAGTTTTATGTAGTGTTTATAACATAATCCACAGAGTAGAATTTTTAAAAACCCACTGCATATTAAACTGGTTATGCTAGCCTAAAAATTCAGTTATTCTAACAAATATGTGGAGAAGCAGAACAGTAATAAAAATACACTGACAGTATCACAGAATCGGTTTTCGCTCTTACCTCTACTAGCACAGTCACCAAACAGAAATTAAATCAATGAAAATAACAAAACTGCTAAAAGCAAGGTTCTAAATATTGTGAGTGAGGTCAGTAGACAAATCATATTTTTTTCTAGCCTGCAGAAATATACCAGAAGTTCCTCTGAGCACAGAAAGAGTGCTTTTTCACTGAGCAAATATGATGTTATCCCTACTCAAACATTGCAAGAGCCCAGGAGATGGATTTCAAGAATGATAGCAGAAATCCCCCAGCTCCCATTTCTTTGCACTTCTTGTTTTTAAAGACTAACTGTCCCAAACACAGGTATAGTATACACAATTAAGAACACAGCTTTTATTACCAAAAGAACCAGTTCTGGTTTTTCATAACTCTTGTCCAGAAATTTTTTTAAAAAAAACTGTACAAACTCCCTTGCCTTAAGAAGGCTCTCTCCTCAGTAAGTAGACTTAATACATATCTAGACACAACCCAGCAGGAATCTGTTTTCCAGGCCAGAAATGCTTGAGAAAGATGGTGAAACTGTTCCATGTTTTCCTCCTTAACTAAAGCTTTGATAATAAGATAGAAGTGGTTGAAAGTCACTGGAGTTCTACAAATAGAAAACTAGATTGCCTGGGTCCCGTGAATAAGGCAGGATAATCGCCAATTGAGACCAGTCAGTCTGCAGCAGGGCTATGCTGAGAGGCATGGAAGACACAGTGCTGAAGAAACACTCCCCTTGCCCACAGCCCAGACACCTTTGGGAAACCACCGTATAGACATACACAGTGCAGGCTTACCACCTTCACAGCAATTTCTCATAAGCCTCTGAACAACCTTGTAAGCAACCCTTGTAAGGTTGAACAACCAGCTACATGCAGGTGGGATGGGAGGCCAAGCACCAAGGTAGGAAGTCCCCACTGCAGGGCCACCCAAAAATCCTATGGACTTCCAAAAGATGTCAGGACACCATACAATTGCACCTTTAGCCTCTTATTATTCCTCTCATTCTGGCCACTAACGATGTGCAGGACAGCAGTATGTGGGGGGCGGGGGGCGGGAAGGATTAAATGTGGAAGCACAGGGAAGGCCAGTGCACTTCTTGCACTGAGCCCAAGAAGCGAGCCACCGCTACTAAATAGGCACTGTTTGAGGGAGGCTGCTATGCTAGTTACTTTTTATTACAAATTTTTTCAATGGTTGGGCTGGTGGCTTAAGGGAGCAGTTGTGATATGTGCATCAGGGACCCGGGAAGCCCAAATCCTTTGCCTATCTTTCCTCCACTTTATTCCTATTCTTTAAAAAAAAATCTTTTTTTCTATTCTGTGCTGATGTAGCAGCCAAATGTGGGTTCAGAGAGAAGTCCTTTGGTTGTACTCCCATGCAAGAGAAATCCCCCTCCCAAACCTTCTATGTCCCATTCCTGTTGTTAAAGTAAACTTGCTTTGCTTATCTTGCTTTGCTGTAGCAGCAACCCACTGCACAGAAAGGGCAGTCAGGTGGAACTCGAAGGAAGGCTTTAGCACTTTTGAATGGGTCAGAGACAGCCTCTTCCCCCACATCCTCTGCTCGGAACTCGTGCACTAGTTGCCTTTGTCTACTGCAGCCCCTTGGTTCCTGTGCTTCTGTCTGTCCCACCAGCTGTCGCTTATGACCACACAATAAAAGCCTTGGCCAGAAGTGGACTGGGGCAGATCAACAAAAGTGTTTCCTTCCACTGAAATCTATTCCAGATACTTTCCCTCCTTTCAGAACTGCCTGTTCTGTTTTGTTTGTTGTTGTTGTTTTAAACTTGTCCCAAGGCAGTGGACTGCTTTGGGCTCTTTTCTGTCTGAGATAAGGCAGGGGAAGGTGAAGCCAAAGAACAAACCAAAAATGGAGACAGCTCTTCGTTTGCAATTTGCAGAAAGCAATTCTGGAGAACAGAGCAGGAGTGGGCATAGAAGTGTAGTGCAGCAGCAAAGGACTTACAAAAAGCAGCTTTAAAACGGTGTGACTAGCTCCCATTCAGTCAATGGGAGAAGCAGGTGAATGGCAGAATTACTGACTCGGCAGGGGAGACCAGCCCAGCAATATGGATGTATCCTAGAAGGCTCAAGCCAGTGCAGTTGTTCCATATTCCCCAGATTCCATTTTTTAAAAGCAAGCCTTTAGCCCTTGTAAAATCTGAGACACAACGCAAAAGGTGCAGCCACTGCTTAGCCTATTCCTATTGTTAGAAACTAGCGAGGGACCAACCTTTTAGTGTTTTTACTTAATGAATGCGGTCATAGCAGTGATCAACATACGCCCTCTCTGGGTGCAGTCAGGTTGTTTAGGGTCCTCCCTGTTAGAAATAATTGCAGTCTCATTAAAAACGATTTAGATATGCAGGAGTTTAGTGTAGCCAAGTTTGGGGAGTAGCATATTTATGAAAAAAATATAAAGAATGGAAATCAAGATCTTTGTATGTCAAGTCTTACTGTTTTTTTCTGGGTTTATAAACATGAAAAAATTCTAAAGATGTGTACAGATGAAACTTAGCATTATTATATCTAAGTTGTAGAAGCAGGGCTCTGGCTGAAAAAGTGTGGGCTACACCTGTTCTGCAAAGCAGCCCACTGTTATTTGAAAGGAAGGGGGGAATTAGAGTAGGCCCTAATTCAATTCAGGTACCCTAATTAGGTGCCCTAATTCAGTTGCAAGGGTACCCGAAACAAATAGGTGCTGCCTCCAGAGCCTAGGAATGGACTGCAAGCTGAGAAGGGACAGTAGGGAATCACGGGACCAACTGCATGTAATTCCAGCTACTAAGGATGACAGACAATGAGACAGTCTTCTCAATGGCTTCTTCACTTGCATAATCTAGAACAATGTTTGAGCAACATAGTGGTTACTTTAGAGCTGGAATAAGGGCTATAAATATGAAGAAAAGTGCATCTATACCAAACTGGAACCAGACAGCTGTAGCTGATCTGTTGATTCTTCAAAGCTGATTTAAAACACATGGGTTCAAAAAAATGCAATCTGAAGTTTATAAAATGCAACGGTCAAGAATTCTGGGGGCAGGGAGGAGGGCAATTTCACTTACCATTTTCTAAGCTAACCCATCTATCCATAGGAAATATAAAATACTGTTATAAGAAATTAAAGCTTAGGTCCTCAAAACTAAGAAGAAACCCCCAAAAGCTAACTTCATAGGTAGTGCAGGTTGTATGTTGTCTCTCTGATGTCTATTTCTATGTGGGCATGAGGAAGCAAAAAAAGGGGACATGGGTCATTGCCCATTTATGGAAAAATCATCAAATAGACCATAAATTATTGTTACCTTGCCTTCAAAACCAACTTTTGAAATGTAGCAGCCTGCTTAATGCTGAAGTTGTTGCCTGTAATATCTGAGCCATTATTCATTCCCTGCTCCCCTGTAACATTTTAGCAAAACAGCTGAAAGATTTCAGAAGTCTGTATCAAGCATCCAGTAGTTAAAAAGAACAGTAGTTCTGTACTAAACTTTTGTAAAAGTAGCTGCTTTATATTGCTTTTAATTTCAGCCCCTTTGTATTTCAGTGTATAACTACCATAAAATATTAACATTTCTATATGACCTATAGCTGAAGCTCTTTGAGCAGTTTACAACAATAAACATAGCATTATACACTCAAGTCACCCATCCAGATTCTAACCAGGCCTGACCCTGCTTAGCTGCCAAGATTAGGCAGGATCAGGCATGTTCCTAATGGCCCAAACCCACTAGGGATTTCAAGATAGTAACTTGTCTACTAAAGCAGGCACTAGGACTGAGACCTAGTACAAATGCATGCAACATCTACCCAGTGCCTTTACTACAATTTTCATTTATTATTAAATGTATTTTTAATCCTTTCAAGACTGCAGCCTTCCTAGTCAAGACTACAGGGCTACCAAGTCAGAGAAATTCACCAGAAAAGAAGGAGGTCTCCAATATTCTTCTGGGTTAGTGTACTATTAGCCTTACTGGACAGTAAGGAAGGGCAAGGGATTCCCTGGCAAGCAAACAGAGGTGGCTAATAAGGTGGGCAGAGGCAGGCAGAGGCTTATGTTTCAAATGGAGGAGCTCAAGCCTCTACTTAAGCCACTTCTCAAAGAACAGTTCTGCCCTGATTTTCTAAGGGCACACCAACTTAATCACTTCCCATAAAAAGTATAACTTCTTTTTCCTGCAGTAGCTATTTATGATAGTTTAAACATGGAATGTATAATGTGTGGCCCTACAGAGTTTTTGGACTACAACTCCCATCAACCCTGACCAACAACATCTGGGGGGCCACACATCGCTACTCATGTTTTTAATAGTGAATAGCACTGCTAATAGGAGGTTGAATCTATAATGTTTTCCCTGATACCTTTCAAAATTTCTATCTTTCCCTACCCCATCAACTTTTATGTTGATTTGACATAAAACCTATAAGTCGTAGTTTACATATTACTTTCCCCCACTTAAACCATCTGAATAGTACAGTTTTGGAGTCAGAACATAAAGATACTACTGAGCAGCCTCAAAGAACATTTTAGTTTGCCTAAAATACGAGCAAGGGCATAAGTGCTGACTTACCAAACACAATGCAACAGTCATTTCCAGCATAACATAGAACCTATTTGTCGCAAGGCTTGGAGTTACTCACTTAACATGTTTTCATTGTCAAGCATTTGAACTATGACCAGACTCCTGGGCTTTCCTTGAGTCTGAAGAGGAATGGGCAAATAGGAAGCCTGACCCCTTGGTGCTTCCTGGCTGAGAACCATCAAGGTGCGGATGACTGATGTGGAGTGGAACAGTTTCAACAATGTCACTTTTAGGAGTTGCCCTGTTATGCACATAGACGAAACATAATACACCGAGACTGATAATCTGAAGAACACCTAACAAAACAAGCATTAAACTAAATACACATATCTTTAAAAATGTTCTCCCAAATGCTTTGCATATAATGTTTAATCCATGGCAACTTCAGTTAAAGAGCAATGGTAGCCCAGCTACCCTTCAAAAGTTGACAATGCAAGCTATCTAGATCTGCTTCAGTATCAGGCAGCCTTTTCCAGCCTGATGCCTTCCACATGTGTTAGAGTATAACTTCGATCATCCCGAACAGTGATGGCCATTGGCTATACTGGCTGGGTAAAGTAAAAGTTGCAGAGTTCAGCATATCTGGAGAATGCCAGGTTGGGACAGAGTGGAATAAGACATCCTTACTTCCTAAATAATTAGATACCAAGTCTTCTGTTAATTTCTAGGTGCTAGGTCAGGGGACTGCTGCATCTGCTGGCAATGAGATTTGCTACAATGTAGTTGGAAAAGGCTTAAAGGAGAGCAGAAAGTCTGGACAATAAGATGCTAAAGAGAAGTATTGGCTCCAATAGAAAGTGCATTAATTCTCTTTTATATTTTATATATTTTTAGCTTTTTTCCAAGTGTAATGCACTTTACTCTATTAGTGCTCTTAATCTTCACTAGAACCTTGTGAAATGGATTGCCTTTTACAAATGTGTACCTGATGTAAAAAGATAGTGAGCCATTTTGCAAGCCTAGCAGCCTCCCAAATCCGAAAGGACTGCACAAGCTCTCATGCTGGTTTCAGAGTCCTTATTCTTATGATCCATCTAACTGGGACTTTGTCATTCTGTTTGGTTAAGATGACTCATCGTTAATTACTATCCTTCATTTTGGCCACTTTCCTCAATCTTTATATCGCAGGTCCATGCTCAAAGACTGTGTATTGTCAGCCAGCTGTCAAACTTATAGCTGACACTCCATTTTCAGTGCACAGATGTGTGGCTATCTAAGAGAACACATCTGTTTTTTGCTCTGAATCAATTCCACTGCTCACCCCTAGTACAGATGCTGTAACATCATGGAATAAAGGTTTCTTGTACAATTTTGTGCCATTGTTCAGTACATTTGTTAATAACTCAAGAACCCCAAACAAAACACACGTACAAGATCATAGAAGTTAAAACACAAAATAAGAAAAAACTAAGAGTTTCTTACCTTCCTTCAGTCACCCTTCTTGGGTTCTCAGATAGGCTGACAATATCCTGAATGTCTGCTTCCTTGCTCTTTCCCAGCTGTTCCAAAGGCACTTTAGGGCTGGATAGCTTTTGTGATGCACTCTGTTCACTGCATGTGAAATCTTCTTCTTCCACTTTCGGACTGGGCGTTCCATCTGCTTCCATCTCCCTCTCAGATGTTTCTGGACAACTCCTGATCTCAGTTAAAGTCTCCTGGCTTAAGTAATCATGGTTCGTGATTGCAACTGCAGAAGTCCCATGGTTGGTTGAGACTCCTGTGCTAGTGCCCATTGACTTTGAAATCACTTTCAGTTTGTGGGAACTGGATTTGTAGTGCTTCTTTTTGTGCTTTGCTTTAGAATTGTGCTTTAAAAAAAATTCGCATGACTCTTGCAATACTCTCCGGCTCTCGCTGATTGGACTGATTGGGAAAAAGATAGCATATATTGATTATCAACCTTATCCATAATTAATTCATAGCTATAACTGTTGAATTCAGACCTATGAACCCTCCCATTTCTGAAGGCAGTGTCAAAACTCCTACTGATTTTAAGTTGTTCCAGACTCTAAATAATTTTATTCTGTTTATATGGAGCAAACCATCAAAAATAGCCTTTAAAAAAATTACGCTTTTTTCATTTCAGCGCCAGGCCAAACCCTTTTTATTTTTCCAGTATTTTAAATATTAGTATTGTTTTTAATATTAATTTTATATATTATTTGTGATGCTGTGTCTTATTTATGTTATTGCCACCCTGAGACACTGTAAAGAGCAGGATATAAAATTGTTTTTTTTTTTTTAAATCAGAATTGTCTCTCTGTGGAAACTTTCAGGAAACAATGATCTCAAGAAAAGGAAAACATAACTAAGTTAACTTAGTTACATGCACACTAATGCACTAAAACCAGTCAATAAGTATTCAGTAAAATACTGTAAAATCATTCATGGCAATAACATGGAATTCAAAAGAAGGTACACAATGTTTGACTGAAAGTCCTGTGCTCAGTGTTAAGCATCTAAGCCTTTTGTGTACTGTGAGAAAAAGAACTGGTGTACCAAGGAAAGCTTAGTTATGAGGGATGTTTTGTTCCAGCTTAACTTCAGCGTTTAAAAACACAGACCTATATGATGTTTTGGAGACAGCTCTAGACCTTGAAACTAAAGGCATATGCTTTGGGCACTCCCAGAGTAACAGCAAGGAGGTAAACAGGGTTCAACAGGCAGTGTAGTGAACCTCCTTAGTGACAAAAAGACAGAACATTTTTTAAAGGCATGAAAAGGCTTTTAGCCTTCAGTCTTTTATGAGGACCAGCAGAGATAACTGCTCTGAAGCTGCTTTCCCCAATTATTCTGTAGATAAGGGCTGCCTTTGCAGTGAAAAGAAAATTGCCTTACTGAAGCAGCTTCACACTCAGGAAGGACAGTGATGGTGGTAGAGCCTGTATGCATACAGCATAAAGGGAGAAAGTAACTTTGTCAAATGCATTGTAAGAGGCCTTGTCCTTTCCTTTTGGCCAGAGAAGAGAAACTGATGCATTGCTCACCCAGGCACCTTTGGAAAGTCCCTGAGCATTGCCTGACCTATTAAACAAACAAACAAACCCAACATGGCCATGGCATAAGCTTTCTTTTCCATGTCTACATTCCTCATCTATATTTCGTAACTGTACTTAAAAGCTGCATCATCTTTGACACACAAATTATTTAATTTCTTCCTAAGCATCCTCTAATCTCAAGTGAAGTGCTGGACCAGGCCAGATGCTCTCTGTTCAAATTTACTGCTAGTCCACATATGCGCTGGGGATGGGGCTGTAGCCAAAAAAGAGACAAAAGGCACCTAAAATCTGAGAGCAACAGAATGTTCACTATAAAAATAGGAGCTTTGCTTGGGATGGTTAATCTCCTACAACATGAAATGCGTCCTTAGCACATATTTTAAAGTATGTCAGTTAACACTGCCCAGTGTGGTTTTATATGCTTTTATAACCACCATCACCAAGAAACAACAACAAAAAATGAGTCTTACTCTCTTTTGCGATTTCTGTTGAAGAAATTTGCCCATTCAGAACAGGTCTTTTTACTTCCCACCCAGAAAACTGGAGAGATGCCAACAATTAAAGTCATCAGGTATTTCATTAGAAACAATATTATTTCTGGTCTTGCTAGTATCTTGACCTGAAAAACAATAACCATTCATTGAGCATACAATAGAAAAATGTTTTTCCTGCATTAAAGTTCTAAGGACAAAGTGAATGGCAATGAAGTTGTTTCCAGTTTTACAGTAGCTAAGGTTTAAACAGCTTGATAATAAGATAGCAGCTACCCTGTATAGTTACCCTGACTGGCCCAAGAAAGTGTAATGGGGGGGTAGTATATGCAATTTGGCATTCTGAACAGCCTTATTCTACTTTATTTTGAATGTGCAAAAATAAGCATACAGACCAATGCCAGTGTAATTAGCTACCTCCACTGCAAAAATAACTTCACAGACTACAATTCCAGAAATTCTTTAGTGCCTAGAGAAATACCCCTAGTACTTGCCTGCATTTTTGATACTGGGGAAAAAACAGGCACAGTTAAGTCAAACACTCAGAACTAAAAAATATGGCCACATCTGCATAACAGAGTAAATAAAAATGCAGAAAAAATGTGTTTTATTGTTCTGTGTGGAAACTGACATTGGGCAATTTCTTTCATGACATCCACACAACAACACAATTCAGTCATTTAAGAGAAAGGATGACAGGACTGATGAACCAAATATAATTAGATGAGGCAGAATCTTTAAAATGCCTTGGGGCACTGAACTATGTACTATTTTTATTATTTTTTGCAATATTAAATCACTTGTACAGAATGGAAAATGATTCTTAACTCAAGTGTTTACTTGCCTGACTTACCAAGCCCTATAATTATATTTTACATATATTGGCAAATTCACATGCCCATTATCATCCTAGTGATTTTTATAAGCTTCAAAATCATCAGCTAGATGAGGTCAAATAAATATTGTTTTGATGAATTAGTTATTTTTAAAAGCTTAGAACAAGCTAAATACAATGAACTATGAAACATCATGAGGCAGCAATCTATTGCAATCAGTACACCAACAAAAAGGAAAGGTTCTATTGTAAAAATTTCTGCTGAAATAAACTTATCTGAATAATATATAAGTATAACATCTATCCTGGTATAATTAGAAGGATGTGGCCCAGTTTGACTGCTATTCCTATCTACAAAATAGGTAGTTCTAACTATCTCTATTTTCAGTGGCTGAACATTTATTTCTATATCCATACAAAGCGTGAAACAATCCATTTTCAAGGCATGGAAAGCATGTTTTATGCACCAATTCTGAAAATGAACATGCTCATAAAAATCAGTGAAACACAAGAGTTGGGTTTAAAACCTTCTCAGTTAAAATATGTGTCAACAAGCATGACCAGCATCTGGGGAACACCAGGTTGCTTACTCCTGTTCTAATAGTATATTAAGCTTTGGTTTGTTTGCTTCTTTTTGCTGAAGAACAATCCTGTTTCTAAGTTCTTTTATTTAGGAGATCATATCTGCCAGACACTAGCATCTTCAGGAGGGTTCGATAAAATTGGAAGTATTTCCATGAAAGTTCGATATTCATACAAATGGCTTATATGCCTTAGGAGAACACTATTCAAGTGTTGGGGTGTGGGAGAGCAATTCTTCACAAAGGCCTTGTTAGCACTAAAGGCCCCTTCACAATCACATCTTTCACTGTCTGCTCACTAACAGCATAAAGCATGCAACAGCAATAGACAAAACAATGCCATATTTGCTGCTTCAAGCAGATCCTCCAAACTTCACTCATATGTAGACGCTCATCCCCAAATGCATCTTTATGATAGTATAAATTATGCAAGTATTTCCCCCTACCTGATATGGGCAGGGTATATGGAACTCATCACAATGATCATAGACCCATGTGATTTCCCAGATTCTCCTATACACCTGCTCATAGATGTAACATCCCAAGAGCATCACTAGAGGTACCAGGTATAAGCCACTGAAGACACCAATTCGAATCATGAATTTCTTCAATTTTTCTTGATTCCTGCCATCATTCTGTATGACTTGACGGACATGATTGAGAGAGATTATGCCTGCTAAAAGAAGAGACAAACCCACAAAGACACAAAGGCACAAGGGCAAAAGGACAAAATATCGAGAAGCATCTAAGTCATAGAGACCAACAAAGCAAACACCACTAATGTTGTCACCTTCCACTTTGTTCATGGCAAGAAGCATAACTGTGAGAAAACCAGGCATGCCCCAGGCAACTGCATGAAACCACATGGCTTTTTGTTCAATAGCTTCACAGCTCCATTTTCGTCCAGCTGCTAGGAACCAAGTAACTGTGAGGATCACCCACCATACAGTTCCTGCCATTGTGAAAAAATACAGAGCCATAAAAACAATTGTGCAGCCTTTGTTTTGGGAACCAAGAACTACTGTTTCACCAAGCTGTAGTTTTTCATCTACCTTATTACAGGCTGTTCTGTTTCCCAGGACAAATCCAAGGAAGTACATGAGAGAGACTATGCTGTAACAAACAGAGTAATATATGATTGGCCTCTCTGGGTACCTGAACCGTTTAACATCAATCAAAAATGTCAGGAATGTGAACAAAGTTGCACAGAGGCAAAAGATTGAAACAATCCCAATGAAGCTTTTGGCAACGTCGAGCTCATGGTTATTGAAGTACATGTTGGGGCACGGAGGTGCACACTGATCGATGTCCAAAAACTTGTAGCCTTGACTACTGGAGGTCTGCAGGTGGCGTGGACAATAAAATCCATAGTTCCTTCTAGGCCATCCTGGTGTCTTCTGAGTGTCATGAGCTCTTGTGGTTAAAGAAGCTGTGACAGAAGCAGCTTCATCACAATCTTCCAACCTAGAAAGGAAAGGGGGAAAGAACATTGAGGAAGCACAGAATTAATCCTCCATCCAGGGCCTTCATTACTGGTTCAGCCTACAGTCTTAAGAACAAATTCTTTGGGTAGACTTTTGGATAAATTAAATGCTTTGAAACAAGAATGTAGTGAGATCTAATGAGAAATAAACATTCTTTATTTCCAGAATAAATTGATTCATAAACTACAGTCAGAAAATGAGACCTTTTCCACCCTTCTAATAACCCAAACTAAATTCTTTCCCAATTTCCCAAATGTTTGCTTATACAATTATGTACTCTGTGATTATGGCAGAGGGAAAAGATCACTGATTCAACTGGTGGGTTTGCACTAAGCCACTCTGTGAATAAGTCATACTGGGTTGCTCTTTCTCTGAACAACCTACAGTGCACCTCACAAGACAATTGGGCTTACTATGGCTAGTTTTCTTCCTCATTCCTCCAGCCAGTATCCCAGTGTCCTTGTCTCTTCCTTGCTCTGATCATCACCCCTTTTCTTCACTTGCAGTCCCCACTGGCTTTTCAAGCATGAAAAAAGCATGGCTGGGGTTGTATTTGTTCAGTTCCTGACACTATAGTACTATAGAAGTAGAAACATAGCAGAATTATATGTATAATTAATTAATTGGTGTGTTGGAAGTATACTCTTACTGTTTTCTGAAGTCTCCATGTACCCCAGAACAGGGAAATACTAGAGCCCTGCTCTTTTCATGTTTCCTTTTTTAAAGCACTTGCTGCTGAGATTATTGCCGTTCCCTGATAGTTCTAAGTATAGACATGGAGAAACTGTGCAAATTAATGGATGGGAAATGATTTGAGATTAAATCTGTACCAATTTAAGGGCTAAGAAGTAAACACAGGAAATTTCTGCATCTGCTTCAAGATGGAGCTGCAAAAAGCAGAGAGAATTCATATCTCCCCTTTGAGAGGTATGGGGGAGAGTTAAAAAGACACTGAGAAGTGCTAGGTCAACATTTAGAAGTGCAAAAACTACATTGCTAGGAGGAGATAATACCTCTCCATTGTTCGGAGTGTCTTCTTTTGCTGCTTTCCCCCCTTTACTATTGCTTTTCTACTGACAATTTAGCAATTGGTTCCCAGCAGATTTGTGCAAATTAGTCTGTATGCCATCTCATTTTTCTGCCTATTACCTGCTTCATTTCTGCAGTCCCTTCAAAGGCTGAAACAGACAAGGCAATTGACCAGGCATGACTACACACAGGACAGTCATAAGAGGGCACTTTTACAACACCTATTATTAACAAATTTGTCCAGTTTCCTGGAGCTAAAAATGGGTAGGAAGCCTGCAATATGTCTCTTGGGCACTGGTTGAGGAGCACTCACTGCAGTGGCATAGGGGAGAATGTGAAGAACAGCAGTTGTTTTTGCTGCTGTTCCTAAGTGGCTTACTAGGTGATTCCCACAACCACAGTGAAATTGCTCTTGCAAGTTTGGACAACACATAAGCCAATTGTGATGCAAATAACCCCTAGAACAACCTGTGGATTTTCCAGGTGCCTTGATCCCAAAAATAAATGTTTAATTTGATTAAGAAACTTCCATGCTGATTTACACGGTCAAACATGTTTCTTCATGGTGGCCAGTTTGCAGGGGATGCCGTATGAGGCGAGACTGAGGGAACTGGGTCTCTTCAGCCTGGAGAAGAGGAGACTCAGAGGGGATCTGTTGGCGACCTACAGGTATGTGACGGGATGTCACATGGAGGTGGGTAGAGACATGTTCTCCCTTGCAGAGGAAGGCAGGACGCGCTCCAATGGAGCAAAGCTCAGGGAGCCAAGGTTCCATTTGGATGCCAGGAAGCACTTCCTGACAGGACCCCGAGGGTATGGAATGGGCTTCCACGGGAGGTTGATGAGGCCCCATCGGTGAGGGTATTCAAAGACAGGCTGGACGTGCACATGGTGGACATGTTGTGAGAGGAACTGGCTGGAGCCAGGGGTCAGATTAGATGGCCCGGGAGACCCCTTCTGACTCGCTCTGTTTCTATGTTTCTGTTTCAACTCATGATCAGAAGAATTTGATTCCAATGCTTCTCTCCCTCTGAAGGAGGAGGGACACCCTTCTCATTGCCAAAATGAGTTGAAGAGTGGGCAAGAAGGCATCCCATGCCAATGTCAGGCAGGTGCCCAATTTACATGACTGTTCACCCAAACAAGAAAAAGGGGAACGGGGATATCGCTTCAAACAGAGCATCACATAAGTTGGTGTCAGCTCAGAGCATCTATTTTGCACACAGACCAGTTGTGTGGAGGAGGGGAGGGGAGATGCCTCTGTCATACTAAGAGTTCTGCCGGCTGATTGGCTGTTTATGAACTCAGAGCTCATCTCAAACCCAGGTTGTATCTAGTTGAAATGAAAAAGACTGAATTGAAAGCACCGAACCTGTTGCATTCAAGCTCCTTGGGCCATGTGATTCCAAAAGTGTCAATCAGTTGTTTACAGTCAGAGTACACTCTTTCACAAAGACTTCGGCATGGTTGAATCACACGCATTGGTTCCACACAGGCAGGCACAAATGCTTTGCACAGAAATGTCCGGACATCTGGTGAACACTCGATATTTAGAAGAGGAAGAAATGGCTGGAGGAGAGAAAAAGAACCTGTGTTTAGCTCGTCTATAAAGGGCACAGCTCAAAGCAAAGCAGTCTTTAAATCAATACAATCAATACAGGCTTCATTTGTTTTCTTGTAGAACTGACAAAATCTTGCTCTAGATCTCTAAAAGTCTGATTAGCAAACTCCTGAAGTTTTATGGATGGGATAGTGCCTATTCCCCCTCTCTTGCCTCTCCCAGCATCCTTCCCTTCTTCCCCCTTTATTGCCAATTGAACCCAGCTAATAATGAGTAGCTTCAGTACTAAATTCATAGAGAATCTGGGTTTGAAACTTGGTTATATGGGGAGGTCATCAAGTCTGAAAGTATATGAAATATGGGAAGTGTTCCACATTATGAATAATGAGACTGTTGTGTGCTGTAGCTGGACCGGATGGAAAATCCAGTTATTTCCTGTTAGTGTCATACAAGTCCCAAGTTTTATTACTGCTCTCGATGTAATCCAGTAGCTCTGGGGAAATACCAGCTTGGACTGCAGAAGAGAAACATTTACATCAAGACAAACTGTGTAGAAGTAGCCATTAAACCTGCAAAAGTATTTTATCAAGAACTAGACCAAAAAACAAAACAAAATGCCTTTTAGCCTGATTTTGTGAAAAGGCATATTGATTGGAGGTCTTTCTCATCCTTCTGGAATCTCAACATTAAGCTCTTTTTGATAAATGTAAAAAACCATTTGATAATGCAACTTATTAAGATTCCATAATCAGCTACTGAAAGTCCACTGACATTAGCATGAATCAAAATTAACCAAGTACCCAAACTTCAGTAATTTAAAAAACACGTTCCAGAGTCTTGTGTAGTACTGATTTCTCCCATTTTTGATTCATTCATTCATTCATTCATTCATTCATTCCTCAACAGAGGGAGAGACAGAAAGAGTGCATATGCATATGGTGCACATACCCATATCTGTTCACAGTTGCTGGATGAGACCAAGTAGCTGCTACCACTCAGTAATCAAAGTCTAAGTTTAAGCATGGTATTAGCATTGCCTTTGGAGCCATTGTTCTTATAACCACATCTCCTATTTAATTAAATATCCAGATCCTATGTCTTAGTTGGTACAAGACCTTTTCTTTATGTACTTATCTAAATAAATAATGTTATTTTGCTCATTATGTTCAATGAACACCTGGAAGGTTTATAAATAGGCACATTTCCTCTTGATTTTGGTATTCATTATATGGGCTAATTGGAAACTTTCCATTATACAAAGTTAGAAGCCAACACTTCCTGACAACCACCAAAACAAAAAGGCATAGGAAAACATTCTCCAACCTTTTTTTTTTTGGGGGGGGGGGTGGAATCCCCAGCTAAGAACATTTCTCTGTGGAAATTAAAATTCATTTATCTAAGATTTTAAAGAGAGGATAGGCCCTTGAAGTAAGGAGGATTCCCCTCAGATGGACATGCAGTCTTTACTTATGGCTCTGGGGGAAATAGGTGAGAGTGAAAATACTGGGGACAAAACCATTAAAGCCAGCAAAAGCACATGGCAACATATCCCATATCAACAAACAGAACTGGTGAAAGTTTTAAAATATATTTTCTTAATAGTACTGGTTTAGAATGTAGTGATGCAGCACCCTCATCCTGGTAAAAATGGGACAACACAACTATTCCTCAGGTGTGGATGTTTAGAAACACTAGCTGTCCAGGCCTGGTCCATCCAATATCTCACTGCACTGATTTCATCGAAGGCAACCTAATGCCCTCCAGCTGTTTTGGACCCATCAGCTACAGGTAGCATGGCCTATTGTCTAGAATGCTAGAAGCTGTGCTCCAAAGCATCTAGAAGGCTGAGGAAAGGCTGATTTAAGATGCAATCCTATTTATGTTTGTGTGTTGATGGCTGGCTGGGGCATACTGGGAGTTCCTGCCTAAACACACATGGGATGGCACCTTTAAGGTTTCTTTCCCTATCTGAACAGTAATCTAGACATTCTTAAGTGAAGTAGCAAGTTGCTTCACAGGCAAATGGGTTTAGAATTATACTAACTGGAGGATGTGTCTTCTGTCTCCTTAAAGACTAACAAGCATAAGCTTTTGTGAACACTGTCCACTGAATCAGACACAAAGAAACATGTAGCCCAAGTGGGAATATTGAGGATCTAGACCATGGGTCCTCAAACTATGGCCCACAGGCCAGATCTGACCTGGCATGCCCATTTATTCTGCCCGCCTCAGAGGTTTTGGCCCGCCATCGCCTGCTTCCCACGCACACACGCCACCGCCTTGCCACGGGGGTGGGGAGGTGGTGGCTTGCTCGCTCGCAGATGGTTTTGGACTCACTGGGAGATCTCCAAGTGAGCGAGCCGCTGCCAAGCCTGCCCTAAGCTGCCTCGCGCACACCTAACACCACCTCAGCGGCCCGCACCCCCGGGCACCCCGCCTCCCCGGCCCGCACTGGTCACTGCTGTCTTTCAACTGGCCCTCTGTTGAAAAAGTTTGAGGACCCCTGATCTAGACACACACAAAAATGTAGGCAGCCATATTGATCCATTGGAAGTAGGGGAAATGAAGCAGCCAGAGTCAAGCAATTTTTTAATGGACCAGTCAAAATGTCAAAGTAGCAAGCTACTTTCTGAGTATTCCAGAACTTTTCTTCAGGCTGGATGTTATTTTTTAAAGGGGGAGGTGATTTAAATATTGGAAACAGGAAGAACTTGACATGCTGAGAGATATTAATAAAGATTTGAAACCCCTTACTGGAACACAACTGAAACAGGGAGGTATTGATTTTGACTTGTTTGAATGGAAGTAACATGGATCACTAACTATAGATCAAGTGATCCATGTTACTTCCAATTCCACAGTTTTCTGTCATGCTACTAAATGAGATTAAATTCTCTAAATTCCACAGCACAGCAAATTTTAAATACCACATAGTCCTCCAAGAAGCCATTGTCAAGCATCTAAAGCAGGGGTGGGCAATTAATTTTCCTATGGGGCCACATGAGAAACTTTGACAGTTGTTAAGCGCCGAACCAATACACTTACAGCTCTGCTCAATATATATCTCTATAAAAACAGTAAATGAAACATTACAATGATACAATGAAAATGTGGAGCACAGAACAACACTATTTAATGAATATTCACAAAAACATTAACATTACATGAAAAGCAATAAATTCAATTCAATTTAGCAGATCCTTCAAAATAAAAGCAGTGCAGTTGTATTGCTTGCATCTATATTACAATGATATATATTTGCATTGACTTTTAATTTGCCAGTGACCTCATGTGGGCCAGTCAGGGTCAGCCACTGGGCCAGATGTGGTCCACGGGCCATACAATGCCCAGGTCTGATCTAAAGGATGCTGTGTGACTCAATGACCAGTGACCTAAACTCATTGAGTCTATAAATATGCCTATAAAATGTCACCAAAGAACTCTTCAAACTAGTACACTCTTCTGGAGAGATGTCAGCAAATGGAGTCCTATTTCCAAATGAAGTGGAGCTGCAAGAAGTCCTATCCTTTTGGGAAATAACAATGAATGGAGTATCTTATCACAGGTCAGACAGTTTCCTGCGGTCCCAAATTAGCATTTTAAACTTGTTTGTTAATGATTTAAAGGATCTATTGTTGAAATGTTTAAGAATCCTCTTTATGATCATACACAAACCAGTTCTAGAAGAGCACTGGAAAACAGTTTTCAATTTGACACTGGAAACTTGGTCAGAAAGGGTATGGAACATTGCCCTCATGGAAAAGTTATCAAAGCAACTGAAAAGCTCTGAAAAACATAACAGCCAAAGGTGACTCTGAGGAAATATGGCGTGTGTTTATTCAGTGCATAAACAGAGACAATACAGCCATGAAAACACAAGCAACTCATGGCTATCTCTGGAGCAACATGTTAAGAACAGACAACAGTGCTCAATAAACACAACTATACAACCCCCAGCATGCGAACTTTACCATTATGACCTTTTTTTTGCAGCGCAATATATACACACTGAATATCTGGACTTTGCAATATTACAAATATTACTTCTGTAATATTTTTATAAATGTGAAGTGAAAATTTAAAGGAGGGCAGGAAGAAAAGAAAAGCTGGAATGATAGGAATATACTACTCAGCTACACTAGTTACCAGTTAGTTTCTGGATGTAATGCAAAGTGTTAGTGCCATGCTCTAAAGCCTTTAATCGCTTAGGATGAGTACTTGAAGAAGTGCCTCCTTCCATGAATTTCTGCCCAACCGTTAAGACAATCTTCAGAGGCTCTCCTCTGGGTGCTGCACCACAGAAAGGTGTCATAAAGGAGTAGGGTAGGGTCTCCCTACTGGCTCTAGAATACTTTGCTCAGGAAGACCCACCTGGCACCTTCACTGCATATATTTGGATGCTGAATGATGCCTTCTTTTTCTTGTAGGATTTGCTAACCTTATCATCAGTTTTACTGCCTGGTCTTTAAATGTTTCATTTTTTTGCTATTTTCACTGGCTGCCTTATATTGTTTACTGTTTTGACTTTTTAGCAACACAAACTATTTGAAGACTCTTTTGAATTGGGTAGTATGTATCTAAATAAAATCCTTAATATGAAACATAGGAACTAAAGAAACCCTCAGTTAGCTATGGACAAAACATGAATAGAGCTTGAGTATGTTCGAAAGATTTTGGTAAATGCTTTTATCTCACCCTTCCTCCAAAGATCTGAGGCATTTCACGGCTTGGATGCCTCCCGCACCCCATTCCTTTGGGCTCCTGTGTTCCTTTCTAGTTCAGTGCTTTCGATGTCAGTCCCTGGTTAAAAGCCAACTGTGGTTTGGTGGCAACTACAATTATGCCAGTTCATATATAACAAGGACTGATTCGAATTGTCAAACCACAGTGTGGTAACTGGGTACTGTAATGTCCGAACCTGATCAATGGTCTGCCAGCAAACTTGACTCTAAGAAAATAAATGATTTCTTGGTATAATATGCTACAGTCTACCCACAATGATAAAGCAAGAAGTTATAGCATTGGACAAATATTTACCCTAAAACTATATTCACTTTTGAGAAGTCACATTTGCATGGACTGGAGAACCAAGGATGAGACTAAAATCAACAGAAGACAAGTGTAGGCACTTATTAATAACATACAGAGAGTCACACTGGATCAGTCCAAGCCAGGTTATTAAGTCCTGTGTTCTGTTTATATTGTTGCCAACTAGATACATATGGGAAGCCCACAGCAGGACATAGCTGCAACAGTGACCTCCTGTTTACATTCCCCAGTAATTAGCATTAACTGTTCATGCCTGATAAGCATATCAACATGAAAATCTCTGTACATTAAAATATAGATTTGCCAACTCCAGAGTATATACCCATGCTATTAAAACTCAATTTAATTCAGGTAAGACTTCCAATGTTGGCCCTGTGCTGCAGTTTCCCATGATACATTTTGTAAATACTCATGCCTGAAAGATTTCAACACAAATGAGCCAATGTCAAAAATGGCAAGGATATTGGTAGCTGTAGTTCAGCCATCGCTGCATTCTGTAAGTGGACTCAGCAATGTTTCCCCTAAAAGAAGCAAGTTTTAAATAGTTTTGCAATCACACACATGATCTCTTTCAAACATATGCATCTCCATCTCCTAAGATAAATGACACCAGACTTTTGAACTAGCTGTTCCAAGCTGCGCAATTTGGGTCAGCAAGCTGATCATCCTGCTTTGCAATCCAACTTCAATGACCAAGAAAAGTATTATTCAGTTAAGCTGTTGGTTAAGCAATTGTATGACGTTGCAGTACAGACTGCTGGAATACAGACTTCAAAGTGTAAGTAAGAGAGTTTATAAGATTGAGAGTGGACAATGGGTTGGACATAGATCAGGGTTGGTGTGCCTGCAGCCAACCAGCCTACAAGCACCCAATCTGGTCTGAGTTCACGCTAAGCAGGTTGGGCCTCGTTTGTACTTGGATACTTAGAACACCACGGTGTTACAGGCATCTTTATAGAGGGGAGAGGCCATAACGCAGTAGTAACTATAGATGAGAAGTTCCAGGAAACATTAAATAAAATAATCAAGAAAAAACAATTTTCCTTCTGTTTTTGCCCCTGAAGCTTTTGCTTGCTATTTTCCCAGAAAACTTATAAAACTGAACAAATGGATAACAGAACATTTTCTTTCAAAATTATGAATAAAATGTTTCAGACAAGGTATTCATAAATTTACTCCCCCAAAATGTTTGCTAAAAATTATGTAATAGATATTCTAGCAGGTTTGTATCGGGTTATCACAGTTCTTGGAAGCTTTGGACAACCAAATCCTAGGTTATAGACTGAAACTATTACTCTCAAATGCAAGAACATTTTATGGGAATGAATGGTTTCTGTTTGCTTGGAAATGTGGTCCTAAGTGGAGCCAAGCAGCCAGTGGTGAAGAATGACAGGCATAGTAGTCCAACAGCATCTGAATGATCACATATTTCCCGCCCCAGCTCTATAGGGTTCATTTTAAAAGTGACCTATCATAACATTTTTTACTCACCAGTCAGTGGAAATCTGACTTAAGACACAAACATGCAAGCCTGAATGTTTAAACAGAAGGAAAAAAAATCCTACAATACCCAACACTCCCCAACCAGCCAAAAGGTTAATTCCTTCCTATCCAAAGGAAGGAGCCCAAAGGCATCGGTCATTACCATTTAGATGCTGACTGTACCATTTGACAGATGTATGAAGAAAATGACGCTTTTGATTGCAAGCCAGTGGCATAACTGCTCACTCTATAACCTAGCGTCTTGCCAGAATTCTGCAGCTATGTCCACATTAAGCAGTCTCCTTCATATTAAAGTCATACCTTTGGGCTAAATAAAAATTAACAATGGCATGCAATAAAACTGGGTAAGATTTGCAGGGGATAAACTATGGCTGCATGTTTACCTGAAATTTAATATAAAACCTTTATCTACCACTATAACCATTAAGCTGTGCCCACCACCACAGTTTGTCCAAATTGTTTCATTATAGCCCTATGTAAAGCCTTCTAGTAGAAGTTTTGTTTAGCATTCCTGGATAAGAAAATAACTACATACAAGATCAGATTTTTATAAAGGTACATATGGAGTTCAGCCAATGTTATATATTTAAGATCCATAAACATAATTTGCAACCACTTGAGCAAACACCAGTTAGGTGTGCATAAGGAGAACTATTCCCAGTGGTTTTAATGTTTATGTAGCCACTTCAACTAGCAACTTCACTGTATACAAAGCATTTTCAATTAGAATAGCATTCTTACTAGGAGAGAAAGTGCCAGAATTCTTTTCTGGTTGAGTGATATTTTCTCCCTCCATTCCCCCCACCCACCTTTTATCAAATTTTTCATCAGGAGCAACTAATTGATCATTTTAAATTTACTGGAATATAACACCTAGGCCTAGGAGCTGTTAACCTGGATGTCCCCAGTTCAAGATTACTCACATCCATGACTGACTACATGGCTTTGGACAAACCTAACATATGGAATTTGACCCAACAATTTGAAGCACTTTAAGCACTTGACAGAAACATTAAGTAGTTGCAAAGTAGCTTATGAGGATGATCAAAACAACTTGATCCAAGAATCAGCAGAGACTGTATTTGTGAAGAACTGCCTGTAAGCCAGCTCAAGCTTGCAGCTTGTTTTCCATTCTTCTGCTTAATTATTTAATTATGTAATTTCTGTCATCTGTTATGCAATGGGCATTGGTCAAGATGAATCCTCAGCTTCCTTTCTGATTCTTGACTCTGGGGTTTCTCCATGCAGGAATCTCTCTCAAATAGTCCCAGTCTGCTGATGGGACACCAAGCTCTAGATCCTGTCAGTGTCTGTTTATTCTTATACTTTTGCCCATCTTAAGAAGTTACCAATCTATAGGAGAAACAAGTATCTTATTTCATATGTTGCCTCTGAAGCCCTTGGTGAGATACCACTTCAAATCTTTTTGAAAATTCAAGCACACCACTCTTGCAGATTAAATTAGCTCCAGTCATAACAAGCCAGGCTGTTTCCTCATTCCCCACATCTTGCCATGCATTGAACGTGAACAATGCATACTTCCTCTACAATTGCTATCAAAGTCAGAAAATGTTCCTGAGCCAAATTGGCCTGAATTTATTTGAGCATATGACCTTCCCTGAACCTCTGCATACAAGGTAAGAGCCCCCTTCAGGTGTTTGGTAACAAGTACATAAAGGTGCTATCAAGTGCAGACAGGCTAGTAAGCACAACACCTGGATACTGACACAGCTGCCAGCCACACAGCCTAGCAGATGCACAACTGAAAAGGCTGGGTGCTGTAGGGCTCTCCCCACAGAAAAAGAAACCTGGATTGCCCAGGATTCTCATCACAGTGGAGGGATTCTTATAAACCCAAAGCCTGTTTCAGACAGATGCTGATTGCAGCCAACCAGGGGGAAATGACTGGCCCAGAATCTTGAAGTAGAGCTTGTCATTGTGTGCTTAAGAATCCCTTTGCGCATTTGGAACTCAAAGATCACGGAATATGCAAACAACACTATGAGAGATGATGGCACAGCAGACTAGAATAAAAGTGACATACTCATTCTAATAACAAACTTGGGCAGTCCTGTGTCTACCTGTCTCAAACAAAATGGAGATCCCCAAAACAAAGCAACTATTTCTGCATACACTGCTAAGCAATCCAGACACACAGACAAGTTTTGTTTTGTTTTTCAAACCCGCAAAACCTAAACTCCCCAAGCAACTTGATAAAACTACTGTTTTGAAGGACATAGCAAATGTTGAGGGCAATTCAGCCACGAAATGTTGGGTGGTGGGGGGGTGGAGAGAACCAAAACAGAAGCGCGAACTAATATCTTGGAGAAGCAATCAGTCAGGAAGTTAAATTTGATTATTTCAGATCACTATATAGGGAGGATTTAGGGGTGAGAGTAAAGGAATAGAAAATAATCTCTCCCCTTTCTCTTGTTACAGACATTTCCACTAATACCAATACATAGGAATAGAATGTTTTGCATTTAAGGCTAGCAGTCAGTCTCAAATACAAGGCCTTTTGTGGCACAGCAAGAGGTGTCAGGAAAAGCAAAAGATGTCCCTTTACATCCACTCCTCTTCCTGAAGCTCCCACTTTCCTGCAACCTTTTAACTCTGAATATTGTTCAGGAATAGGCTTGTGCTCTGCTTGGCTGGAGCTAGGTAGTAGGGTACAAGCACATAGCAAAGTTTTGTTGCAGTCCCAACTTGCAACTTATTAAACCTAGCCTGGCACAACGCAGCCTGTGTCCTCTTTCCTGCCACACAGCTGCTGTCCATCCCCCAACTCAACCGAGTCAGTTCTTACTAGTCTCATTGTGCTGGGTGATGCTGCCTGTCAGAGCCCTGCACATGCAGAGCACTGACAAGCACAGTCACCCTCCCCTCTTACTCTCGCTCATGAGTCAGGCTGGGAGAGAGGCAATTCTGCCTGCCAATGCCATGCAAGCTGTACTGACAGGCAGGCTGACCCCTCCGCAGAATCAGTGAGAAGTTCACCAGGTTTTTTTTTTTTTTTGGGGGGGGGGGGGGAGACACGATAGTAGTGCTCAGTTACTTCCTCTTAAGAAAGCTAAACCAAGCAAGCCCTTCTCCCCATCATGCATCTTCTTTGCTTCAAGCCCTGAGCAGAGGGAGATGAGAAGAAGCCTGGGGCTTTGGCCAGTGTGAACCTTTCTTTGCCACTCTAGCCAGGATTTTTGTTTTTTGGCTTAGCATGTCATCTGGCTACTTAGGGTAGTTTAGAAACTACCCCAAGGAATAGTGTGGGGGGGTCACCTGACATACTAAGCCAGTCTCCCAGTGTTTCAGCATGTCCTGCAAACCAATTGCTGTCTAGGGCCATAGGATATTTCCTTTAGGCATTACAAGATGTCCATTTTCAGAAACTATATATGTAAAACAATGAATAAGGAGGTGATTAGAGGTTTTGGAAAATTAGGTTTTGCTAACTACTTACTGATTTTTGGGATGCCTTCCTGTACATTGATACCACTATCCTATATACAACTTATCAAATGTAATAAGACTCGGAAGTGTGTGTAGATTTGCAGTCAAAATTTGTATGGTCAGATATAGACACACTAGGACAGAAAAAAAATCCTTCTTGTTCATTGTCTGACTGTGAGAGAGGCAGGCAACACCAGCAAGTAATTTTATATTTTAAAAGACTCTTTATTGTAGGTGTACACTAACAATAGTGACCCTATTTTCAGCTACTCCTGTGAATTTATACTTTTGGCATTTTGCACTGATTTGTAACAGAAAACATTCTGTTACTTTTGTACCAGGTTATCTTGATCTACACTTTTGAAGTAAAAACATCTGCCTCCAGGCTTATCTTTACACATGCTGGCCTTCTTGACAGAGGTTTATTTTATATTGTTGACCCTCTTGTGTCCCTCTGATAGAACCCTAAGTAACTGACCCTCGTTGTTTGGTCATCAGGAAAAAATTACTTTCTTCAAACTCTATATGATTATGTGCTTTTATCAAGGGGGGAAAAACGATAGAAAAGCACGAGAAGCCTTATTCTACCAGAGCAAATTGAGAATTTCCCCCTTAAATCTCAAGAAAGAATGTTTACTTAGAAGCATATTCTACTAAGTTCAGTAGAACCTGCTCTGATATATGCATACCTTAAATTGCAACCTTAGAAAGTGCATCCCTCTACAAATGGATGGAATTTTTTTGTTTTCCACTCCTGCAGGCCCTGACTCGTCCATTGTATTACAGGAGAAAAAGGAGTACTTAAATGCAATTTCTTACTGCACAGTACTTTCTGTATTTCACCGTCACTAAAAGAAAAAAGGCATTTACATGTGCTTCTCATTATTAGGAAAGATATAGCAATAGCATTTCTGCCAAATTAACTCCATGAATCCCCTTTGCACCAGAGTGAAAGAAAAATTCCTTCGTACAAAAACAAATCTTTGTTAGAAAGCCATGTGTGCGATGCAGAGCATTTTATTTATAGTCCAAGTAACTGAATTACCTCCAGCAAATAAATACTTAAAACTTCCAATACAGAGCAGAGCAATTACTCAATAGGAGAGATAAAGGAAGGGAAGTTGGTATGTCTCCATTCAAGGCAAAAGAGGAAAAGATGATAATGGAAATATTCAAAGCCATTCCCAGATTTGCAATGTAATGCTTCTGAGGAACTTCTGAGGAGTTATTGATTTTACATGTGTAAGTGTTAAATTTTTGAAGACATATTAAAATGTCTGGGTTAGCATAATATGTTGGAGTAGGAAAGTCAGTTTCCCTAATGGAATCCTTTGGATCAACTTGTCTAAAGTTTCCATGCCTTTTCAGGACTTCCTCCAAGAGCTTCTTTCAACCATGCTGTCCACTAGGATGAACCCAGTATTAGCATTGCCTCTTCTCTACCACAGCCAGCGCTGTTTCCAATGACTCTTCTTCAGGGTCAAACTATATTTTGCCTTGAATGCACCATAATGCTGAATATTGTCATTTTGAAAGCAAAGTAGCTGATTAGCAGTTGTGACTAGTAAGGGGAGGCTATCAAACAATGGATAGCAAACTCTCCTACCTTCTGCTGCCCAGTAGCAGAGCTGCAGAAAGCAGGATGGGGAAGTATCTCTCACTGGCCAGAAAGCACCCAGGAATCCCCTCAGTATCATCCCTTTCACAGGCAAGTAAGAGAAAGCACCTGCTGCTGTTCCCACCTCCTCTCTTGCTCATCCTCTGGCGGCACAGGGGCAGGGATGAGAAACAAGGTGCCTGATAGTTCTGTGCTACGCTACCCATTCAGAGAAGTTGATCAAGTATGCAGAGGTGGTAACTGCTCCCTTCTTCCTCCCTCCCTCCATACAGTCTTGCTGCTCTTGCACCTGAAGACAAAGAACACACACAAGCAAGTAAAGCCCTCCAGTGTGAGAGAGTAAGTGAGCAATCAGAGCCAACCCTTTCCATTTGTTCAATCCTTTCTGTCAAGAGAAAGATCCAGCAGCTGTTGCTTCTTCCTCATCCTCTTTTACTGGATTGAGTAGTGAGGAAGATCAGCTTGTTGGGCCCAGAACTTGCCACTGTAGGGCCCAGAGGGAAAATGCAGTGAGCAAGAACTAGCAAGTAGGCAGAGACAGTGAACTGATTAAACAATTAACATACACTTCCATCAACTAAAATGCTTTCTCATTAATCTGTCCACATATTTAAGTTCAAATGCAAGTAGCGTACCACTGCTTGTACATACTGTAGATGCCTTAAAAAGGTATCCCCTCCTCTATGACAGAAAGGAAAAAAACCTATGACAATACCAGCTATGTAGAAGTAAAATAGGCATTCAAGTAAACTCACAATCAATCTGCTAAAACATCTTTAATCAAGTGAAAGTCCTAATTTTCAGGCAGGTTATTTGTCTAATCACACTACAGGTAATTCTGTGACTTTAGTACTTGTATAATCATTAAAACTGAAGGCAAGAATCAACTTCAAGACATCTTATTTCTGATGGTTTATCTCCCTGGTGAACTGTGGGAATACTATGGACATAATATACCTTGAGTTCAACAAAGCTTTAGGCAAAGTGTTCCACGATATCCTGATTAGTAAACTAGCTCAAAATTTATTTATTTGTTTATTTATTTAAAACTTGTGTATGCCGTCACCACATGCCTCGGCATCTCGGGACAGCTCACAAATGAGCTGTGAAGCAACTGTTAGGTGGACCCACAGTTGGCTACAGAATCGGACTCAAAGGGTGCTCATCAATGGCACCTGAATCAAGTGCTCTTCAACTTTTTTTATGATTTGGAGGACACGGTGCAGAGAATGCGAATCATATTTGCAAATGACACAGTTGTGCAGGATAGCTAATGTCCTGGAAGACAAACAAAGAGTTATCTAGATAGGTTGGAGCACTGAGATTTAATCAGAACAATTGCCAAGTCATGCTCCTAGGAAAAAGAAACCAAATACAGTGTTAGACAATGAGGCATAGTTGTCTCAACAATACCAACAGTGAGAAGGATCTCAGAGTTGTAGATCACAAGCTGAGTATGAGTCAATAGTGTGATGTGGCTGCAAAAAAAGGCAAACACTACTTTGGGCTGTAAATATTACTTCCAAATCACTTGAAGTACTAGTTTCCTTCTACTCAGCACTTAGGCTTCATCTTGACTACTGTGTCCAGTTCCGGGCAGCACAGTTTAAGAAGAGGCAGACAAACTGGAAAAGGAGGAAGGCAACAGAGATGGTCAGAGAACTGGAACCAAAACCTCATAAACAGACTGAAAGAACTGTGTATGTTTAGCTCTGAAAAGAGAAGACTAAGAGGAATATGATAGCACTTTCCAAATACTTAAAAGGCTGTCACACAGTGGAGGGCCAGGATCTCTTCTTGATCATCCCAGAGCGCAAGACACAGAATAACAGACTCAAGTTACAGAAAGACAGATTCCAGCTGAACGTCAGGAAAAATCTTCTAACTGTTAGAACAGTACAACAATGGAACCAATTAGCTAGGGAGGCTGTTCTCCCATGCTGGAGGCATTCAAGATGCAGCTGGGCAGCCATCTCTTGGTGATGCATTCATCTGGAGTCCTGCACTGAGCAGGGAATTGGAAGGGTCCAGCTCTACTATTCCATGATTCTCAGTTAATGCTTCCTCTTATCTAAGTTGTGTTTACCATGCAAGACGGGAGTACCATCTATGCCTCTGCTTTCATACCCAGTTAGGAGATATGTGGAAAGAGATGTAACTCATATTTTAGAACTTCATAAGCAGTGAGAAAGTTCTTATGCCAACTGCATGCAGCCCAATGGAAAGCAGCAAGAAGCCATCTACCATAAACATAAGGAAGCTCAGGTGACTAACACTACACAATTTAAAATTTCTTGTCAAAGAAGCTAATACAGATGTTTTATTTTCTCCAACAGCATACAGAGGAAAGTATTTTGTACCATGTTATGTTAGCCTTACCTCTGGTTATTAGTGTTAGATCAAATAATACAAGGACAAGCTCTGGAACCTGTCCATATGCTCGTATCATCATCTTAGCATCAGCCTCCATGTCCTGATCTGAAGAAGTTCAATAACTGCTTCAAACATGTATCAAAGCACCTAGTGGTTTCCTTATAATGGCTCATACTGTATCATCGCTTGCTCAGAGCTCTTTGTACTGTCAAAATCAACTAGTTTGACATGCACATGTTTCTAAGCAGTCTTTTTGTTACAACAGTGAAATAGGGAACAACTCACCTCCATACGGAGTGCTGCCATGTCCTGGTCATAATGGTCCATTATATTGGGAAAATAGGTCATATTATAGGCCATTCTAGAACATCTTGGGATGTTGATGGGTTCACAAGTGAATAAGCTGTGCCCATGTATAAAACCCAAAATTAGACTCCAGGTCAGAACAAGTGCAAAGACCCCCATTTTCCCAGATATTTCAGGCTTCAGCACATCATCATAATTAAATTCTCCAGTGGTTATTTGGTTCACAGGGAAAGTAAACACATCTTCCTTGTTTAGTTCTTCAGACACAGCAAAACAAAATGTCAAGATTGAATGTCTTGTTTCTCTTCATATTCTAATCCATGTGTCTTGACTACTTGCAAGTTAAATTTCCCAGTTTGCAAACGGTAAAGGAATAAAAAGTCAGATAATACCTGTTAGGTAGGGAGAGGGGAAACAGAAATTTAGAAATGCTTTAAGAGATATATCAGATGCATCACTCCACATTTCCGCCAGGCAAAAGACAGCAATGACAGTAATGGTAGCTTAACAAATAATCACTTACTGTCATATAGTGCACATGTCTATGCATGTTCTACTCATAAGCCTCATTACATTCAACAAAATATATTCCCAAGCAAGTGTGTCTGAGATTGCAGCTTCAAAGAAATACGATTTATTTCTAATAACAAAACCTGCTGGCTAAAGTTCTCAAAGCACCTCCAAAACTCAAAAGGCACACCCCAACTTTCATAACGTAGGTTGGTCATATTTTTAAGCATTCCATTTACCCTTTTCTGATCTATGCAACCACTGTGAAAATATAACTTTACACTAGGTTCTTAATAAAGCACCTAAATGTATACCTTGGAATGTGTTTTGCAAAGAGAACTATTTGCATTACTACCTTTATCAAAGACCTTTGCAGCTCTTCCCCCACTAGACAAATAAACAGGAACAATTAAGTTCTCAACTCAAGCATGAAAAAGTTCCAAGATAAACCAAAAGAGCCACTTCATTTGTTCCCGCCCTGGCTTGGTATGTTCTCAGCCAGATGTCATTCTAGCTTTCCAGCTAGTCTCTCCACCCTCTTCTACTGGGACCAGATTCCCTATCCCTGCCCTTCCTTGGAAGACAATGCCCCATGTGAGAGTTTGTCTGCCAGGAGCTGGCAGCAAACTCTTTAAAATGAACATCCTTGCAACTGACTACATAAGGCTGTGGAGCGCTTTTAAAAAGCAGCAAAAAGTCATACAGAAAAGCTCACTGCATGTTTTGAACAGCCTCCTCACCATTATCTCCAACACACTGGCAGATGGGAATAAGTCCAATGGCAGCCTTCTCCCGCCAGGTGCCATCCAAATGTTCCCCACATTCTCCTGCCAACCCTCCCCAATCTGATGTCCTCCAGATGTGCTGGCCCACATCAGCCACCTACCACACCAACCTTCCAGATGTGTTGGACTACAATTCCCAGCATCCCGTGCTAGCCTTCCCCAACCTCCAGAAAGCTAGCTGGGGAATGCTGGATGTTGTCGTCTTGGTGCATTAGGAGCGTGGCTTTCGAGTGCACAAGTTAGAAAGAGCTGCGAGGACAAACCCCGAGCCGAACGCTCAAAGCCCCCTTTTCCCTACTAACCCCTTCACAGGAGGGAGAGGAGAAAGTTTACATGTCGAGTCGCCTTCCCCGTCCCATCGTGTCTCTCGCCTCCTCGCTGCTGCCTCGAGCGAACTGCAAAGTCTCTGCGCTGCCCGACCCGTCCTGCAGGGAGAAGCCCGCAAGGCGGAGCGCTAAGCCACGCCTCCTTTGCCTCACCTGAGCGGAGCGGCGGGCGCCACACCTGGCCTCGCCTCAGGCGACAATGGCCGCTCTCGGCCGGACAGTCGGACTCGCTCTTTTCCTTCAGCAACCGGACGCGCCGCTTTCTGCCCTTGCAACCGTGAAAGAGAAGGGAAAATCGCGCGATATTTGAAAGTCTGGCGAGAAGTAGGGCGAAGGGGCGGTGTAGGTATGCGCGAATCCTAGCCTACTTTCCCTTTCCCCCAGACATGGAGAAGTTCAAGAATAACTTAAGACAACAAGTAGACACTCAGGAGAAAGGGAGAAAATTGGGTCTTCTGATTTCAGACTGAGAGAGGAGGATTCGCAGTTTTAATTCTCGTGTTTCATTAAACCAAAAAACAAGTGGAAAGTTAGCTCCTCGGGGGAAAACACCACCAGAACTGTTCTTCTTGTGACGCTGCTTTTCCAGTTGGATGGACTTCGTTTTCTGGGGAACGAAGGGTTTAGAACTCGTATCCTTCTCCTGCAATCAGAAACGGTCTTGGTAGCAACTTCGCTACTCCTCATTCTACTGTTAATGTAGATTTGGCATACTATTCGCCCCGAGTCCGGTGGCGGGGAGCGAAGGAAGCCGGGGTGGGGTGCGATGTGTGGATATAAAAGAGGGAGAAAAAAACCGATTTTTCCGTAAGTGTTCTTGGAAATGTTTGATCAGGATTAAGAACCACTTGTCAGCACATGTTCTTTTCGAGTTACGTGTGATTAGTTTGTAACCTGATACTTGGTTTAAAAAAACCCCTGAAGCTACAAACCTACACAGGCATACCTAACTCAATAGGTTTTACTTCTGAGTAGATTCTAAGATCACCCTGAAATGCTAGCAAGCAAGATTCGAACAGATAATGGCTCCTGCTGCCACAAAACCAGAGAAATTAATAAATTCATTTATTCATAATTAAGTGTAATTGATTCAATAAGGAAACTATCCAATGTGGCTGCTGCAAACCCTTCAAATCAGAAGGCTATAGGCATACAGATGATGGGAGAATAACAGAGGTTAGGATTGCCTCTGCATTCCCCTTACCCTCAAGAAACATTTAGACGGCCAGTTTTGGCTATCTAAATATTTTGCCCTTGCTTTGAAAGTAGGGGGCCTGAGCTGCTGCCTGGATTTTTTACAGGCACTGGTGACCTGCTCTTCTGTCCCACAGCACCTGTTCTGAAGACAGTCTTGGAGTTGCAGCTGGCATGCAAGGAACTGCACCAGTTGCAAGAACAGAGGGAGTCCCCTCTGAAGGTGGAGTCCCTGCTAGCGTTCCAGGTCGCAGAAATACTCCAGTTTTTCCTATGGCCTGCCAGGTAGCATCTGTCAGCCATAAGATTGTACCTAAGACTTTCAATTTCTTTTGAGTGTTTAAGGTTTCTGACACCTGGCCTAGATAGATAGAAGAAATATACACAGTTGCTAAGGACAGCCAAGAAGCAAAAGCAAAAGTGACATAAATAGGGTCGGAATACTGAATGCAGCTTTTCAGCAACTATCAAAAAGTACAAAAAGTATTACAATGGCCATGTAGAAGAAGAAGAGAACAATAAAAGAGGGGTCTTCCAGAAGATCCAAGACATCAAAGGGAAATTCAAACCTAGATTAGGAATGCCAAATGACAAACAGGGGACGCACTATTTGATAGGGAAAAATACAGAGAACAGGGAAACAATATATGGAAGAAGATAGAGAAGAGATGAAAAGACAATGGTCTTAATCCTCTGAGGAAGAGCCAGCAATATTAGAAAGCTAAGTGAAAACTGCTGTGAAGGCTCTTGGAAGGAATAAAGTACCTAGTAGAGTAGATATGATACCAGCAACTATTCCAGCTGCAGAGACTGGATCAAATCCTAACATGAATATGCTAACAAATATGGAAAGCAAAACAATATGCTTTGAATATTTGAATATGCCAACAAATATGGCCTACAGACTGGAAATGTTCAAAATACATTCCAATCCCAAGAAACGAGCTGCACAACCATACAGCAACCTAGGACAATTGCAGTAATTTCCCATGCAAGCAAAGTGATATACAAGGTGTTGCAGCAAAGAATATTAGCCTGTATGGAGTGAGAAATGCCTGACATTCAAGATGGATTCTGAAAAGATCTGCTGGCAATCATATTGCAAAATATGTTGGCTACTAGAGTGCACCAAAGTATTTCAGAAGATCAGTCCATGCTCTATAAACTACAGCAAAGTGGATTATGAGAAGCTGTGGCTGGTCCTGAAAGAAATCAGTGTGGCTCAGCACTTGATTGTCCTCATACATGACCTGCATTGTTGTCACGAAGCCACTGTTAGGACAAAATATAGAGAAACAGAATGGCTTTCCATAAGCAAAGACATCAGACAAAGGTACATTTTATCACCCTATCTATCCAATCTGAATGAAGAACATAAGGAAAGTTGAATTAGGCTCAGAGGAAGGAGGGAAAATTGGTGGAAGAAACATCAAGAATTTTAGATAGACAGAAAGTGATGATAACACCTTACTGACAGAAAGCAGCAATGAATTGAAACAGCTTCTGGTAAAAGGGAAAGAAAAAAGTACAAAAGCAGGATTGTAGCTGAATATTGAAAAAACAAATATAACTACAGAAGTGAGTGTTAACAGTGAAGAAATTGAAATTGTGAAAGATTTTGCATACCTTGGCACAATCTCAATTCAGATGGAGACTGTAGCCAAGAAATTTGAAGACTGAGACAGGGAAGGCAAAGGTCCCTGGAGCAAAAGCTGAAGGCAGAAGAAGTAAAGGAAGATCAAACATGAGGTGGATTGACTCGAAAAAGGAACTTGCAGCCTTGAATTTACAAGTGCTGAACAGAGCTGTCATAGGACATTTTGGAGGGCTTTCATTGATATGGCTGCCATAAGGTTGACTTGATGACACATAACTACAACAAACCTTGAGAGGATCATCTCTTCCACATGTACCTATCCAATCCCCAAGGACATTTGGGGCCTGTATTTGACTGTCATCACCAATAGAGTGATTGTAGATGGCAATGAATGGAAGAGCCTTCTCAATTCTGAACCCCATCTGTATAATAGCCTCCCCAGAGAGGCCTACTATAGTAGTACTTTGATGCCATTCTGGCAAATATCCCAATAGTTTTCAATTATATTCTGGTTCTAATATTTTCAATGGGTTGAGAGCTGTGTGTTTTTATTCCTTTTCCGTTTTACCATAGTTTTAAAGGATTGGCACTGGCTTTCAACTTGCAGTCTAATTCAAAGTGTTTAAAGCCTAATACAGCTTGGGGATGTGTGAGAGGGAATACCATCTCCTCAGAGGCCGTGACAGTGATGACATTTTGATGACATGTAAGATCTGAAGATTTCCTTAAGCGTTTGAGTCTTACTGATGATAACTGGATTTTATTTTGGACTGTGGTTGATGCAGAATTCTTTGTATCATTGAGATAAGTTAAAATAGTTTATTAAATAAGAACTTTAAATTCAAAGACTTCTCTATTGCTCTGCCAGTTTTCCCACAGAATCACCATGTAGCCTTAGGCAAAGTCCCACACCTGTCACTTTGTGACTTCATGAAACATAGATAGTAATCATTTTAATACCCATACAAACCTTCATTAGTGTCAGTAAAGTGCTTTGAGTTCTGATGGAAAGAAGTGCTCCAGTGCATAATTACAAGCCAGAAGGTGATGGTGCTGAGGCAAGAGGGTTTAGAGCCTGTACCCCTCCCAAGTCCTTTCTGGATCCACAAGTCCTCAGTACTGCAGGAAACTTGTATGAGGATGGCTTGTGCATTCAAGTGGGGCAAAGATGGTAGCATTCAAAGGCAAGATAATTTGTGGAGCCATAAAACCACAAGAAAGATCGTTGTTGTTGTTTTTCTCAGACCTGCTTGCCACAAACAGAACCATCCTTTAGCTATAGTGGTACAAAACAACCAATATTTAAAATTAATCTGTTAAGTAGATAGTACAAAGTTGACAGCATAAAACAGGATAGTACTTAGATACTACAATGATGCCATTTACATTTGATGATAACTCTTGTGTATATTATACATTCAGAATGGTAGCTGAATTCATTTGTGACAGAAAAGACAAAGGTTTTGTGGCATCTTGAAGACAAATTTGTCACTGTACTTTCTGCATCTAATTTCTGTCTAGCATAATTGTTTACAATTCCCTTTTCCACTGTGTTTACACATTGCACCTGTAACTCAGTCTAATTCCTGATGCATCTCTTTCCACAAATACACAAACCACAATACATTAGTTAGCCTTTAAGGAGCCACAAGAGTTGTATATGTTTTATTTCTTACAATATTTCTTCTTGTTCTGTATCTTTGAGATGTTAATGGCTACAGCTTAGCCAGAAATGCAGTAATTCTATTTTCACCAATCTAGGCTAGCTAGAACAAATATTTGCTAGGATTAGCATTGTGACATTTCAGTGTTTTATTGTCAACTTTTAACCAATTGATTAGCCAATACTAAATGGTTTGTTCTGCAGCCCTATACATGTCTTTTAAGTTCAGTGGGATTGCAATATATGTCTCCTTTTTTGTCCCAAGTAAATAAAACAGTATCAAATGATCAAACAGGGATTACACATCCTGTATCATATTTCTTGAAGGTGCTAGCAAGATTCTTTATGTTAAAAATGATCACTTAGAAGATAGAATGATATCTATGTTGTTTTGATGATGCAGTGGCCGTTGAATGGTACAGATCTTGTCAGCGGATGATAAACATTTCCTGCAAACTTAAACCTGGAGTATAGACCTCTCCTTCTGCTAATGCAAGATCATCTTGTTTCTGTGTTGTGTGCAGATCAAGATAGGAGGATTCTTTAGGTCAGTAACATTTTAATGCTACTTTGTGATCATGTTACCATCCATCAATCATGTTGATTCATGAAATGTAGCTCATAAGGCCAAGTTTCTAGTCTTCTGGAAATAGCTGGCAACTATTTTGAGGGACAGGACTTGAACATGTGATTTAACTCATGAATAATCAGTAAAATTTCAAAAAGTAAAGCCATTTCATTAATGCATATTGGTACAACTTGTTACAAGATTTCTGCTGTTGAATTTTTGCTTCCTTTCCTGCAGGCATAGAGTTGTTCTGCAAGTGGTCCCAGAAACACATTTTGCAGAGAAAGGTCCATATATATATTAGATGTATAAAAGTCCCCTTTAGATTGTTGATCCTTCTCATCACCAGTCAAAATGCTCCATTCAAAAATACCCCACTGCCGATCAGAAATGAAAATACAGGGCCAACAAGTCTGATCTTCCAAAGACAGCTTCCTCTTTTCTTAAAGTCAGAGGAGCCCTGACAAGGGTCAGGGAAGAAATCCTTCAATGACCTTATATGTAAGGGTTTCGGGAGGCAAGCAAAGGAAAATGAAGGGAAAGTGCTACATCAATGGGTGAAAAGAGGCAGTTTGTGGAAATTAGTGATAGGTGGGCTTTATGGCAGGTGCAACAAACATGACAAAAATCTGAAAGCAGGGCAAAAGCATTACTCTTTTGCAGTATTAAAGTTCTATTGCCAACTTTTTCCTATTGACCAACTTTTCTGTGCATACAGTATGGAATAATTTAATTTTATCAGGATTTACCAGTGAAACAGAGTTCTGATAGTGTGATAAATAAACAGGATAAATGCAGTTACTGAAGGCCTCTCTGGTCAGGCTTACAATCTCAATGACATTGTTAACTAATTTGCTGTGTGTTTGTTTTTTTTAATTCAGTAAAGTCAACATTTTAAAGAACCAGTAGATGGCGCCAATAAACCTTTTAAGGAAGTTAAATGTTGAGAGGGAATCTTTTTGTGATTTGTTTTTTCAGCTATTGTTATAGATTCAACTCATACTTTAAAGAACTAAAGTATAAAGCATTTTGAGCTATTGAATGTTTGTCAATATTGAATAATAAGAAAAAAATTGTTAAGAGAGTAACTTCTCCAGGTTAGATGTAAATGTCCAATCCGAGATGGAAGACAATTTTGGTACACCTAAAGTATCTCTTTGCTGATTATCTCATCTGTATAAATAGTATTTTATGTGTTCCCCGCATATTACCAAGCTATTCATTTTGATGAATCCATATTACCTTTAAGTATATGCATCAAGGGGAATACAGTTATTTAGTCTTGGGCATGGATGCAGCCCCCTTCCACTTTGGTACTTATCTATTTCTTTCTCTCTCCTTATAAAAGCTTTAATTAAAAGTCTCTCTGGCATTTTAAATGCACATCTGGTTTAAAGAGGAATGTCCCTCCCGTCGCACAATGATAGCTATCTCTTGCACAGGCTATAGAGCCGCTGCCTTGATCACTGTGCTTTCCCATGTGCTTACCATCTTTCAGTGCAATGACACAGCAGGTTGGGCTTCCTTAAGTAGGTGCTGGCTCACCCAAGCCAGCACCTGAAGACCAATATTTCAGTTAATTCCACCTATACATGAAAACAGGAAGTTCCTGGTGAACATTCAACTTGTTATTTGATCATAAAAGGATGTTATGCATTAATTTGCTACAATAAATTATAGTTACTGCAAAAGTCCCTTTGGAGGGTTCCTAGACCATTTTGCACATTCTTCTGATTAAGGCAGAGAAAGTGAAATGCTCTCCCACTAGTTTTCACATGCTTCTGAACATGTATACAAATAACATAGTATTAAAAAGTTTCTGCTATGGCTCACCTCACTGAAATATTAGTCCAGTATAAGAGAAGATCTTGTTCACCTAAGCTGAGATATGTGCTAGGAAAGGCTGGTGAAAATAATAGCTGAGTTTCAATACCCAATTTTAGAAATTTTCTGCAACTATATTTGGTACAGCACACCAGCATACAATTCTGCATCTGTTGGATGGATTTCTGTGTTCATTTTTATATGCTGAATTATTTTAAATACTGCCTCTTTAAACTTGGAGCTGATGTTTTGAATGGATGCCTTGCCCAAATGTCACTTTATAGAAGAGTCATACTATTATGTGCAGTAAGTGTGTTGCTGGAATAGATAATATTGGAACCATGAGTTTGTTGCACATTTTGGTTCTTTCATGTGTCTGTCTGTTGGGTGGTCTTTCCTTTGTTTCATTTTCTTTCATTTTTGTCCAGGGTGCCCTGGGAAGCCATAGAAGGGTAGGGTATACATCAAACAAATGAAAACACATGCTAGCAAGGTGTCATCTTGGTGAGAATTTCTGGGACCAACTGCTAGCAATTTGGGCTGCAATCTTATGCCCCACTCACCTGCCAGTAAACTTCACTGAACTCATTGAGGATTAGGCACATGGGGTACTGTCTTATACTAAGCCAGACCGTTGGTACATCTAGCTTAGTCTCATTAGCACTGACTGGCAGCACCTTTTCAGGACTGCAGGTAGCATTCTTTGCTAGCCCTACCCGGAGAGACTAGAGGTTGAACTTGAGGGCCTTCTGCATGCAAAACATGTACTCTCTTGGTGTGCTAAAGTTGTTATTCATATAATTTAGCAGACGAATCCAGACAATGACGTCTTCCACTCAGAAATGTCTCATGTTTTGTTAGTGCTCACTGGAAACAGTAGGAGCCCACTGTCTGGAAATACTCACATTATCCTTGATGAGTTCTGGCCAGTGGCTTACAATTAAATATAATAAAAGCATCTAAAAAGCACAACACAAGGGGAAAGGGATGCAGGGAAAGGAGGAAAAGAAAGTGCTCTTTCAGCAGGGTGGTGGAATGGTCCTGCACCCCATCTCATCCCCCTCTGCTATAGCCCACTGGAACAGCCGTTAGTGGAAACACACGTCACTTCACGGTGGTGCTCATTTACTTATGCCAAATAATTTTTGGTCAGTAGTTGTGTATCAGCCTCACTTCTGCTTTCTGCAAATTTCTTGAGCAGAACTGTGAAAACTGTAAAAGGTGTTCTCAGCACTAGATGAATTTGGAACAATCCATAACTTCCTTTATATTCACATTCCCCATCCATATCAGAATGTTGCTGAACTTGAAAGCTAACAGAATGAGGGAAGCAAGTCTTGATCTACCAGGGGTGACCAAGGTCCCACACTAATTCAACAGTTTGCAGTGTGTTATTGACTGTTCTCTTTGGACAGCAGGGACATAATTAATTCTGACTGGAAAAGAAATAACTGGTTGAATTTGTGACTGCCCAGAAAAGTAATTACTTTAAATTGTATGAGGTAGCACTAATCTATTGCCCCTAAAATAAGCATTGTGAAACAAGTATTGAGTCGTACCTTCCTGAGCTTTTGATCATCTGCCACTTCCCTGGTCAGCACAGTGCAGAGGTGCTTTGTGGAAGGCTGTAGTTGCACTGAATTGGAATACTAAATGGAAGCAAGATAGAATTCGAAGCAGCCTGACACTAACTCCACTTTAAGCTTCCATGGAGAAAACGGGCAGCAATTTTGTAGAGATTATTGGATTTGTATCCCCACAGCCTGAATTTTCATATGTTTAGTAATGTTGAGGATTTTTGAACAGGGACATATACAGCCATGAACTCTGTATGTATTTCCCTGGAGAGAGAGCGAGAAAGAAAAATTTTAGATTTTCTAGATAGACTGAAATAAAAGACCTTTCTTTTGACAGCTCATAAAAATGGGTAGAGCGTAGAGCTCTCCTTTCCAGAGTTCCTGGGGGCTTGGGAAAACCCTATTGTGTCCATTGATTTATTTGCTTTGTACCTACTGCAGTTTGACAGACACTTACAAGGACGTTGGCCAGGTGAGGTTCCACATTTCAGACCTACAGAAGTGTCCCCCGTTAAAAACCAAACTATTATTAAAAGAATTATAAGGAAATTTGCAGACATGTATATGGTATCCCTCCCAAAAAGAGGTAGAAAGCCAGTAAGGTAACTACAAAATATTGTTTGCGTATTGATGCATCAGCTGTTACTGGTGATAGCACAGGGGGCAGGAAAAAAGCAACCAAAAACAGGATCATGATCAGAGCAGAAGACAAGGTAAGTTCTGCTATGTAGGACCCTGGGATACTGACCTGGGATACTGACAGGGGTGGTGCATAGTAAGTCTGATTATCCAACATGCACACCAAGGGCTACCTGAACAACTCACACTTATTTGCAATTCTGGTTGTTCTAACTTGCCCACAATGAAGTTAGTAGCTGCAGAACAAGGTGAAGAATGTCCGGACCTATAATGGGAAATGCCTGAAAGATGCAAGATAAAAGGTCATAGAATGGTGTAAGCAACTGCAGAACTAGGATGGATGGGTGATACAGGTATGTGTGTGTAGGTTCAGCTTGGAGGCCTAAGGTGCAGTTGAGTAGATGTAAGGCAAAAGTGAATGTATAGCAATGAAGACATAGAAACATAGAAACAGAGCGAGTCAGAAGGGGCCTCCCGGGCCATCTAGTCTGACCTCCGGCACCAGCCAGCTCCGCTCACGATATGCCCACCATTGTGCAAGACAAGTAGCTGGAAGATCATGATGGATGTTTACATAATGGCTCTAGATGTAGATAAGTAGCTGTACAGTCAGTGAGCTCTTGCTGAGCAGCTCTCCACTTGTTATGTGGTCCTGGGTATTGCTGAGTCAACTGCAAGATTTCACTCTTCTGCTTCAGTTCCTTGACCTTCTAGAGACAGCTACTCATTACTCCTGATGTTTGTTCCATTCAGTTGCTCCTTTCAGCCACTCCTCCTGAACCTATTTACTCCAGCTCTGGCTTTCTTTTCTCCCCAGATGAGCTAGCATTCGAGCTTTTATTCCGTGGTTCTCCTTCACCTCCTTCACCTCCCTCAGAGCTCTTGATTCATTTAAAGATCCTCTGATGTGATTCCTTTTCCTTGTTTAACCAGCCTTAACCATGGTTGGCTACTGTTGCTTGGGCAACAAGGAATACCTGGGAGATTGTATAGCTCCTCAGAAAGAGAAAATTTCTTGGCAGGAATATATTGTTCCCTATAGTAATGCAAAGCATTGGGTGTAACTTGGTCTTGAATGGGTAATTAAGAGCATTAGCTTTTCAAGCAACATATGTAATGCATACACAGAGAAAATTTACCATTGTGTTACTGTTTCTGAGAATATCCATGTTCAGCAGGACCAAAATGTATTTACTGTGTCATTTCATACTGGTTTTTTGGGGTTGATCTTTATGACAACATTCATGGGGCTCGTCAAAGTTTCTCAGACCACAGTAGTGTTGTGCAAGGCACCCTTTTGTCCAGCCTGCCTGCTGATGGTCCCACAGAGGCATCATCTCCTAGCCCTAACATCCTTTGATCATGCATTTCCCAAAGTTATGTCTAGTTCCACCCAAACCTTTCCCAAATGCTTCAAGTCTTATAATCAGTTCTTGAGAGAACACAGAGCAACTATAACATTGTCAGAAAAGAAATCCTAGCTGTTGCTCATGAAGAGTATCAGGGGGTTAAAAAATCAATAACATTCGCTTGAGAAACTATTTACTTAATGAACTTAATGAATAATAAATAAGTCTTGGGAAACTGCTGGAAATGGTTTGCATCAGAACCCAGAGTTGTCACGGACTGCAAGTTCTGTGAGCTGCCTGAGAATAATTTGCTTGCTTGCTTGCTTGCTTGCTCGCTCTCTCTCTCTCTCTCTCTCTCTCTCTCTCTCACACACACACACACACACAAAATCAATCTCTCACACACACACACACACACACACACACACACACACACACACGGGGGAGGGGTACAAAGTAGCATAATAGTAAAGCAGCAAAGAACATTGGAATCTGCTGTGGCTGCAGTCTGTCTTAGATAAAAATACATAAGACTACCAAAATAATTTCAAAATATATTTAATCTAAACAATTCTGTTTCTGCCTGTATCTATAACTTCTACCATTACAACTACTGCTGAAGAAAGGACACAAAACATTCACCACTAAATATTACTCTGTTGTCTTTCATTTATGACAGCAAATTTTGTATCACTTCAATTGCACAAACAGAGGAGAAGGCTATTAATATTGGTATTATTTTCCTGACAGAAGGATATTTTTTCTCTGTAAAGCATGGATGAGATAATGATAAACAGAAAATCCATTCCAATTAGGTTTGCTATTACTTCAGCAATCACAGAGCAAAGGATGATGATCCATGGTGTTCTAGCAATGAATGCATGTGTCTCTCAATCTGGTAGTTCAATAGTGCATTTTTGTCAAAAGAATAAACCAAGCATTGAATAATGTTTTATTAACTTGATTAAAGAAACCCTGTCCATGTTAAACCCCCTCAATTTCCACTCCTCCATAGCACAGGTGTAACATCTTCTGTCTTTACATATCTGAAAAATCACAGCTGTGTCATCGTTCTTCAAGGTCTCTGGTTGCCTTGGTGCCTTTTCATGGTGCCCTTGAATGCAGCGTTTGACTGGGTCCATCCCAGATCCCCAGAACAACACTAGATGTTTCTACTGATCTGTGCATCCAAGACAAAATAGAAACAGTTCCGTGTACTGTGTTATGCTTATTTTTGGCTGAATCTGCTGTTTGATGTAGTTAAAAAAAGTGAGATCTTGGAAAATGTGGGTTTACATGTGAAGAGAAGCTTTGATGAATGGCAAATCTGCAAGCTTTTGCACTTGGAAGAGAAGAGTTTAAAGGTGTGCAGATTTCTGGTCAGTGAAGGCTGAAAGGAAGAAACAAGGTGCTGGAGGAGAGCTTTGCAAAGACTTTATCAACAGAAAGATAAACAAGTGTGTCCTAAGTCAAATCAAGGTGGAATTTCCCTGAAAGCAAAAATGAGAAAACTGAAGCTGCCATGCTTTGGACATAGCATGAGAAGGCAAGACTCACTGAAACAGACAATAATGCTAGGGAAAGTTGAAGGCAAAGAATACCAAATATGAGATCGATTGATTTCATACAGGAACCCAAAGCTTTGAGTTTACAAGAGCTCTGCATAATTAGTTACATATACAGAAGTGTTACCATAAGGAAGGCTGAGCGCTGAAGAATTGAGGCCTTTGAATTGTGGTGCTGGAGGAGACTCCTGCGAGTCCCTTGGACCACAAGGTGATCAAACCGGTCAGTCCTAGAGGAGATCAACCCTGACTGCTCTTTAGAAGGCCAGATCCTGAAGATGAAACTTTGGCCACCTAATGAGAAGGAAGGACTCCCTGGAGAAGAGCCTAATGCTGGGAACAATTGACGGCAAAAGAAGAAGGGGACAGCAGAGGATGAGGTGGCTAGATGGAGTCACTGAAGCAGTTGGTGTGAGCTTAGGTGGACTCCGGGGGATGGTGGAGGACAGGAAGACCTGGAGGAATGTTGTCCATGGGGTCGCGATGGGTCGGACATGACTTTGTGACTAACAACAACAGAAGTGTTTAGCCAGTTTTCCTCCTGAAACTCCATGTCTGACTCTGCCCTCTCACATCCAGCATGCTATAGACAACTTATTCCAAGGAGGTTTTTAAAGAAGCATTTAATATTCCCCTTGATTAAAAGTTTCCACAAAACATTTGAAAACCTTATGTGCACAGCTATTTTTTGTTTGTTCAAGAAAGTTTTGCTACTCTAACTTACAGACATGGTGTATGTATGTGTGCGTGTATTATTTGCTATGCCATCCAACAGCCGAAGTTCGTGATTCTGTCATGTCAAGGATAGCAGAGCAGCTCTTGTATAACTGTAGTAACAGAGAGGAAATTCCACTGTGTGCCTATTTTCTTCAGTCAGCATTCATCAGGGATGTCCTAAAAGTATTAGAAATTCCCAACCAGTTTCTTTCATGTTTGAAAACAAAGCACATTTTGTTTTCAAGTTCTGTGGCTCTTTACAGACTAAAATTTTATTGGGTATCCTTTCTGCAACAATGATTTATTTTTGGCACTTCTGAACCCCACCCCCATATTAATCTTGGCTACTTGTTTAACATTCCCCAGGCCTTGAATCAGCCTTGAATCAAAGCAAGAAAATCATGTCTATCAAGTGTGAACTATGCATTGATGATCAGAGTTTATATGGCAACAAGTTACCCATGGGAAAGAATTTCACTACCAAAGGCTATATATACACAGAGGAATTATAGATGCATGTTGCAACTACATTCCAGTATCTCCCCAGAACTATGCACAATGGACATGTTCATTTTTGAGGAGTAGATTTGTCTTCTTCTTTCCTTGATTTCAGACCTCAAAGTATAGGATATCAGAATGTAAGAGCAGTGGTGTCGTGCCTGAAGCCCCGACAGAGGCAGCACCTCACGAGGAGGTCTTGTGCTTGGGACCCTGTGCCCAAATGCCAACCCCACAACCTAGCTTGGGGGTGGCTGAGCAGATAGCTGGACCTCACCCTGACTCCCCGCCCATTGAGCAAACACCCAAGCCCACATCAAAGCAAGAGAGCCCCGAGGGAAAAGGCACTACGAGTTCTGCTCAGAAAGAGTTAGAGCAGACTGTCCCTCCCGCTACTGACGCTGAACTTCCTGAGCACGACACAGGAGACGCAGGGGGCGTGACAGACTTTTCCCTAGCAACCAATCGCAGAATTCTGAGGAGGTGGGAACAAAGGCAAGCCTTGTTACACCAGAGGGAAGAAAGGCGGGGCCAGGAGAGCTAGTCCCACGTGGGCTTGGGGAGAGAAGCCACTAAAGGATTAGCATCTGCACTGCAAAGACCTCAACGGTAGAGCTTATCTATAGAGTTGTAAATCTTGTAGACAAGTAGCAATAAAGGACTTTAGTTTTATTGCTCATGAACGTGTGGATTGTTTACATGATGAGTTGCGCCTCAACAAGTGGGTGAAGAGATGTGCTCCCCAGACATGGAAATTTTGCAGGATAGGTGATATACAGTGGTACCTTGGCTCACGAACTTAATCCGTTCCAGGACTCTGGTCATGACCCAAGTCAAGTTTCCCCATAAGGTTCAATGTAAATAAGGTTAATCCGTTCTGTAACTATTTTTTTCTTAATCAGAAAAATTTGAAGCAAAGTGACAACAACGATCGTGGCCATCTCCCCTCCCCACCCCAAGCACAAGCGTGGCCATCTCTTCCCCCCACAGCACGACCATGATTGAGCCCGTCATCCTGGCACGCTCGGGGGGGGCGCGATCGTGGGTGCGCTCGGGGGTGAGATGGGCACAATTGTGCTGGGGGTGGGGGAGATGGCCGATTGTGGTTGTGCTCATGCAGGAAAGATGGGCGTGATCACAGCCATCTCCCCACCCCACACGGGGGTGGGTGGGGAGATGGCCGTGATCACGGTCGCCACCCAATGCAGAGTTCGTGACCTGACTCAAAATTTTAACGAAAGTTTTGTTCATGACCCGATTTGGTCGTGAACTGAGGTGTTTGTGAGCCGAGGTACCACTGTATTTTTTACAGTGACCACACAGCAATGGGTGAGTGAAGTTATGAATATTTTCAAGTTTATGACCCCCACAAAAGAATACAGCCATATTTGGTCATAGCTATTATTAATAGTTCACCACTAGTATTAGGTACAATTAGGACAATTAGGCCATTATTACAGTACTCAATTTTTGCATTTAAAGTCCACTGAAATTAGTGGGCTCTATTTCCTGCATCCAGTTGAGTTGTGACCAGTTTATTCATAGACTCTGTTAAAAGTAGCAGAGGGAGGGAGTCACAATGGTATTATTTGTTCAGATATATGAAATCTGAATAAAGCTACCTTCCTTAACATGGGAAAAGGCTCCCTTCTGTGCATGGTCATTTCTAGGACATCTGCAACAAATTGCTTATCAGAGAATTTTGAAGAAATGCAATTTAGCACCTATGAATGAAAATAATCAACACTCTTAACAGATGTTTTGAAGAAATGCAAAGCTGGCTTCAAATTAAGCTACCACCAGCCTGTTAGTTAACAGTTTCTCACAGATGAGCCCAATACAGAAGCTGGAGCACTAATGGTACTTTTGGTTTGGCTTTTGTTTAGCTACAGATTTGTTTATTGATTCAAACCCAGATTCCTTTTTGAAACTCATCAGAACTAGCATCAGCTAAATTATATAAAACTGGTGAGGTAACAAACCACTTCATAGCTTAGGTTCAATAAGCAGTGCTGGCTAAGTAAAGTCTTCCTCCTATAAACTGAGCATATCTGATCACTTATTTATGTGTCACCTCACACAGGTATATTACAAAATTCAGTGTGAGTGCATTTTTGCTCTCTTGAGCAAAAGCCGTTCTTATTTTCCTCCAGTGCAATCAAAAAAAGGAGAGGTTGCTTACCTGTCACTATAGTTCTTCAAATGGTCATCTGTGCATTCACACATAGGAGATGGGAAGAATGCAATGCCTTGACTTACACAGAAATCAGACATTACTTTCAGGATGACTGAAATGACTATTGGCACAACACTACCTTGTTCTTATGAAAGGTAAGGTTGGGAGCATCATCCAGCAGGGCATATAATTCACTGGTTCTTTCAGCCAGCAAAATAGCCATGATAAATGCCACCTTCCAAGAGAAGAGATGCAAGAAAATGGTGATTAAGGACTCGAACGACTTCATTGGTAGTGCCTTCAAGATCACAGAAAGGCTCCAGGGTGGTATGGGGGAATTAATTGGAGAGGTGAGGCTCTGAATTTCCACAAAGAAATTGTCAAGCCAAAGGATGAGAGAAAACTGTATAGCCTTGAAGAGAGGCATAGGAAGCAGAAATAAAGATGAACTTGAAGGGATGACGATTTTAGATCTTTCATGAATGAGAAATCCATCCTCCAACTCTTCCAACAGTTGGGAACAACCTATTCCCTCTCCTGGCCCTTTCTCCTGATTCCAGTGGATCAGAAGCTTGGAAATCGTCACTCCTCCAACTGGTTACATACAAGTCCTATGCAGACACCCCCCTGCACCACTACACAATTAATGTGTATGTGGGAGGAATAATGTGATGGTGCCCATTGGCTACACCCCAGTCTCCACATGTTAGTGTGATTTGTGACAGGCGCAAGAATTTGTTTATTCTATATAAAATCTCCATGTGATCAGGAACTCCAATAATGCAGATACATCATGCGTGCCCAACAACCTATGCAAGTTATGTGCAGACTACGCTATACATATGTTGAGGTCCTTTCATCAGTGAATGGCAGGCAGGAGTGGGGTCACTGGGTATGCAAGACTGAGGACAGCAGATGCCACTGCACTCTCTTTTCATATGTTCAGCAAACAGGAGGGGGAGTCTGCAAAAGACTAGTATGCCATTTGGTCTAGAATATGTTGGGCTGCTAAAGTTAAAACAGGCAGTTAAAATCAATGGAGTTAAAGCAGTTTAACTGTGTGCAAGAGAACAATTTAGGCAAGCTGATATGGTGTAAACCAGCCTTCCCCAACCTGGTCCCCTTCAGATCTTTTGGGCTGCAACGCCCATCTGTTCCAGCCAGCATGGCCAATGATCAGGAATAGTCTAAAACATCTAGAAGGCACCAAGCTGAAGAAAGCTCAGGTAAAACACAGCTAGATTTCTGTGCATTGACTCAAATAAATTCTGTGGCTTATTCCAAGATAAGGTTAGATAGGCCTTAAGCTGCCAGTTTTGATCACAGGCTCTGCTAAAGCATCTGGACTCTATTCATTCTCTCTCTCTCTCTCTCTCTCTCTCTCTCTCTCTCTCTCTCTCTCTCTCTCTCTCTCTCACACACACACACACACACACACACACACA